>NW_008598526.1:0-47658 GCF_000691845.1 Merops nubicus
TTCTATGGTTCTATGATTCTATGATTTGCCTCGTATGCTACCAGGGAGGAGGGCTGCACCTGGGGCAAGTAACAGGGAGCAGAGTTGGCCAAACCCCACAGTAATGTTCTGGATTGAGTCCTGTGTGAGCCCCAGCAACAGCCTTGCACCCCTCGCCCAGACCTGCGCCCTTGCATTGTGCCACAGTGGCTTCCCACAGGGCAGAGGGTAAACCCCCAAACCCTTGCAGAAACACCTTGCAGGAGCTTTGCTTGAGAAGCTTCTTTGGGAGTTATTCAGGCTGCTCCGATGAGATCCTGCACAGAATCTGGATGGTGGGGCCAAACCCTGTCACTTCTCCCTGGAGCTGGTGGGGCTGAGGCATCCCGGACACCCTTTTCATGTGGGTCATCCCTCCCCAGCCAATGCAGGAGCAGGGTTGCTGGAGGACAAGGCTGGGGCTGGGGCAGGCTCTTGGCTGAGCTCCTGCTGGGGTCCACCTCACTAGGACCTTGCTAGGATCCTAGGTGGTAGGATGTAGAGGTGGCTCCTCCTGCTCTCTGGAGTGGGTCCTTGCAATGTAAGAGTTTTCTCACTGAGGAAAAGGCCCTGGAGAGCACAGACTGGTGTTCATCCTGGGCACTTGTCCCTCCCGATCAGGACAGCAACCCTAATATCATCTAACCACACACAGGAAGAGTTGGGGGAGATTGCAAGAGTGGGTAATTAGAGTTTTGCTGTCAGTGTATTAGTGGGAGACGTAAGCCAGCAAGGAACAGGCAGAAAACTTTAAAGAAACCAACCAACCAAACAAACAAACACAAAAACAAAACCCAAGACAAAACAAAACAAAACAAAACAAACCCAAACCACAACCCAACAAAAGAACCAAACCTACAAACAGACGAAAAAAATCTTTTTTAAAAAATAATTTAACAAGGTTACAGAGACCTGTAAGATGGATCGAAAGCCAGATGCAAAGGTGTTTGGAAAGCATCTTACATGAGCCCTCGAAGCCATGAGTCCAAACACTCTGGGACAGAGAATGACTAAGAGGATGTCACTATGCTCTTGGAAGGAAACAGAGAAGTGGGAAAATGAGATGCCATCAAACTACTTTACTGCACCTAGCTATGCTGATGTGTGACAGATTTTGAGGATCCTCCTAAAGCAGTGAGAGGAAGAGGGAGAAATTGGAGAGAACTTCATTTCTTGCCTCCGTTTAACTCTGGGATTCATTTTAGTGGCTTTGTGTATCAACAGAGGATCTATCTGACTGGCTCCATCCATTATTCCTTCATTCCAGCTGAATTTAAGAAATTAGCATGTCTGAGGAGCAAGGGAAGAATGGGTTTTTCTGGAAAGCAAAACCACCTACCAGTATAATCCAGTTTCTTAAACACCTCCTATGAACTTGACATTGTTGGGTTTTGTGCCAAGAAATGGATTTGTTCTGACAAAGGGTAGCACAGGGAAAGATGGTGCAAATGTCATACGGATGTCCAAAATGTGTGGATAAAGAACTAGGGATAAAGAACAGACACCTTGCTTCTGGGATCTGAAGAAGATAGTATATTAAAAAATAAAATCAGTAGCTATGTGTGTCCAAAAAGTGTGGATAAAGAACTAGGGTGACAGACACCTTGCTTCTGGGATCTGAAGAAGATAGTATATTAAAAAATAAAATCAGTAGCTATGTGGAGAAATACACAGTATTGGAGAGAAATCAACACAACAGTCACAGAGGGAAATCATAGTCCACAAACCTAATACTGTTTAAGTTAGGTGTCTGCGAGGTTGTAAATAAGGGTAATCAGACACAATGTGTGCTTGATCTCTGAAAGCTTTCAGAAACTTATGGTTTAATAATGGTTGTTAAATAGCAGACCGAGAGGAGGAATGAGTCAGTCTTTGCCAAGGAGAAAGGCAACCAGGGGCAGCCTGGGAATCAGTCCTGCACTCTGTGAAGAACAAAATATTTGGAAAAAGGAGTGAGTTGTGGAGGACCAAAGTCTGTTGGTGGTCCTGAGTTGCTCAAGGCAGTAACAAGGAAAGCTGGTTGTGAAGACTAGCAAAAATGTTTGGTGTTTGAGTTGAGGGGATGGACAATAAATGATAAGAAACACAATGTAATACTCATAGGAATAAATTACTTTGATGAATCATACCCATACTTGATGAGATCTAAACAGGAAGAGAGATGAGCTCTTCCCAGTAAGAAAGAAAACCTGGGAATAATTTTGGTTACTTCTCTCAAAACAAGAACTCAGTGCACACAGACATAAAGGTAAACAACAAGAAAGGAGCAATGAAGGAATAAGGAGGGAATGAGCAAGTCATTTTAGTGCCTGGGCTTCCTCCCCTGACAATCTGTAGCAATAATTGCACTAAAGAATAGGATCTATTCTGCATGGCTTGAAAGGCCTTAATTTGCACTTGCCAGCAGTTATCATGTGGTAGTTTTTTAGGTTGCTAAGACATTTATTTTCAATACAGCAGAAAATTGGAAAGTGCTAAAGCACTGGCTGGCAATCTTTAGGTTTTAGTGGTTTTGAATGGAAGAACTTACATTGCCTTATGTTGAGAAGCTGGTTATGTGTTACCAAAACCAAGGACGTTATTGTCCATGCCTCCAGAATTCATCTGCAAGCTGATCAGAAAGTCATATAACCACCATTGGCCCAGATCCACAAAAACACTTAGGTATATAAGTCTTATTGTGATCACATGGAGTTAAGTACCTAAACGTTTTTTGAGTCCAGTCACCTGCAGCTGACTTCTTATTTGGTGGCTTTAGAACAACAGGACTGACAAAACATGGATTAAATTTTTAATAATGATCTTTGGATGCTCTTGACATTCTTGTGTTAATTAACATATTGACATATCCAGGGCTTACTTTCTCTGATGAATGCTCCTATTTCATCTATAACAACAAGATATGAGCCCGGGGCTTTGCCAGAGTGCTAAGTAATGCATCACTGTGAAGACTACCTCAATATCATCAGAATTAAAGCTGAGATGAAGGTTATGATCTGTCAATACACTTTCCTGTGCTCAGAGGAGAGATTTGAGGTTTGATGCAAACACTGCCCAGTGACACCTGAAAGAGCTCCACAGCTCTACTCGTGAGTGAGGTTTACATTGGCTGATAGAGATACCATAAACTAAAGAAGTCAGACTACTAGAAAAATAAAAAAAAAACCAAAACAAACCAGAAGTCAGCATCTGTTATCATTATTGTTAGATCTTCTAATTAGCTAGACAGAAAGGTAATGAAAGGGAACTACAGTTTCAGACAAATACGACTTTTTGTGATAGCAACTATGCTTTTAGTTTCACATTCAGTTCCCATACATGAAAACCTGGATTGCCATCATAAACTGGGGTAGCTCAGTCTTTTTCTTTTTCAATTCAAATGAGGACAATTTAATTTCATTTAATTTTAGTATTCAGCAATAAATTCAAATTAAATTGTCTCCATTCAGCTAAGTTAGTCACTGCATTTCCCATTGTGTGACATTACTGTGTGCAAGTTTTTTTTTAGGAAGGCAACTGTCATTACTCCATCTTATGAGCCAAATCTTCCAGCATCCACTATGATGCCCCATATCAGTGTCGTCACAAGAGAAAACACATTTGCACTTGAAACAATACAGCTGGATCTATAAAAGAGAATAGTTCTTTGCAGGAGTGGCCTGATAAGGTATGGGGTTTTTTGTTTGTTTGTTTGTTTTTTAATAATTGATGCTGAATGAGATTTCTGATACATTTCTGATTTGTTCAGGAAAATGAGGAATGCAATTTGAACCAACCCAAATCTAAATATTTCATTTGGAATTTCCTGATGGAAAATTTGATTTTGTATTTTTAGTAAGAAAGTTATTCTTACAAAAATAATAAAAGCCTCTGTAGTGTGCCATATATGTCATGCTGTCCTTGTCCCTGCTGTAGACTGTACAATCATCACTCTGCTCTTGAAGGGGAAGATGATTCGGACTCAAATAAATAAAGCTAAGACATTGTCCCTCGAAAAATGGCTAAACTGACTAAGGCAAAAGAAATTAACAGACTTTTGGATTGCTTTACAGTTTATTTAAATGTAGCTTGCAACAAACTACTGTTTTATCATTTTATGAATGGTTGAAGGACATATTTGATGACTGTGTCAAATCATAATGATGTAGATGAGAGGATCTGACAACAAAATGGTCAAAAGAAATCTGCAGCTAAAGGTCTGCTGCTTTCTGTAGGGTTCATTAATGAAAGAAGACCACAAGGTAACAAGAAATTATAGGGAATTTTGGACTTTTTGCAATTTAAAACTTCAGGAAGTAGAAAGATTAAAAACAAAATAAAGCAAAAGGTTGGAGTTTACAACTAAGTGAACAGTTGTTCAAAATTTAGATACCTATATTGAACAAAGCTCTAAATTTCTGTTCAGTAGCCACAGTATAGTGATAAGCTACCAGTAGGCTCGTGGATGAAATTATTTTTACTTGTATGCATGTGCTCTCTCTGACATAAGATGCAATTCAGTAGCTCTCTGAGACAGCGCTTTGTGGACAGCAGAGGCTTAAGTAATTCCCCTCTCCTCTCTACTACCAAGAACATTTTCTCCATTATTATGCCAAGGAAAAAAAAGGTGATGAGGAAAATACAGCATGGCCATGAGGCCCCAACTGGTGTGGGGCTCAGACCAAGCATCTGGGGACTGGGAATGACTGGGACCTCCTCACACCAGTATTTCTGATGCAGCCTTCCCCATACAAAACCAAATCCTTGCTTTAGGCTCTGTGCTTCAGCTGAAGGAGAGAAGGTTAGAGAAAGGCAAGACTAACTGGCCAAGGAGATGTATTCAGAGGAATGTTTTATATAAGCTGCTTCTGAAAACGTATGGGTTAACAGATATTTTGAACAGTCTTGAGATATCTCTGAGCATATGATGAACTAATGAAAGAAAAGAAGGGGGAAATCAACCATTCACTCATGTGACTAGATTAGCTACAGTGAAGACAGTGGGAAGGTGAAGGCTTTGAAATAGAATTACAAGGCTGAAATAATAATTTTATCCCCAGAACAGGTACTATATCAGAAGGGAACCTGGAAGTGTGAGATTGGTCCAGCTTTGTCTTATTTGGAGCGCAGCTTTGCTTGCAATGAGACAGAAAGCCAGTTCTGATATCATGCTGGTTTTCTAATAGTATAACTTCCCTGAACTCAGTGGCTTATTGTCACAAAAATGCAAATAACAGTGTTCAGCAAATTCAATTTTGCATTTTTAGCAACTGCAGAGAGACATAAGGCTGAGATACAGAGCTATGCCTGCACTTGGAAAAGCCAGCCTGAACCACAAGAGGAAAGCTCACCACCTTTCATAACTAAGAAAGGAATGATGTGCAACTCCCACTCCATCTACAGAGAACTCATTCATAAACATGTTCCTAAACTTCACAGGGAAAGCAGATTGCAGAAACGTTGAGAATGTGCCAACAGATATGATTTACCAAGACCTCAATTCAGTTATGTCATTCCACTAATATACAGCCCTCCTTCAGCCACAGCTTCCTACATTAGATGTTATCTATATGAAATAAGAGAGATGAGAGATCCATGGAGTTTACAACCCTAACAGTGTCTGTAATGACTCACTGTGAATGCCATAGGGAAAAAAAATATTTCAGAAAGATGCAGCTAAAATTAAATCAGTGTAAAAAAGTATCTATATTCATGCATGTATTGACGGCTCTCAACAGTCGTTTCTAATTTTAGGCAAGTTGGTGTCCTATCTTATTTAACTGAATAAACAAATTATTAGTTTTTTGGGCAGACAGACAAGTGGGTGGAAAATAAATAACTGCATCATTTTCTCAGCATAGCATTGTGCTTCAGCGAACACCCTATTCATAGCAATCCCAAATAAGTGGATTCTGATATAATACAACAAGTATAACTATTGCTTTTTATGCATTTCATGGAAGTAATCCTATTATCTGTCAGACTGCAATATTAGAAGAGAGAGAAACTCAAGTACAAAGTGAATATATTATCCTGGAAGTTCAGCAAAACTTCAAATGAAAGAAAAGACAAAAGCATCAAAAAAATGTTTAGAGGATCCTCTACCAATAAATGATTTTACGCAATTGCTCCACTGTCACTGTAGTGGTGACACCTTGTTATGATTCTTTACTTATGACACCTGCACACAGGACATTTACTTTCTTTGGGGTGATTTTTCATCCACCAGGTCACCTACTTATTAGCATACTTCTAGTTTCCCCTGTGTCGCTAATTTGAATACGATATGCTGCGCTAGAAAATGCAAAAGAACTCTTAATAGCTGTCAGCAAATTTGTGCTCACAGAGATTGCCTCCAGCTGCATTAAACTGATTTGATAATAATATGGTCTCATATGCTCAGGAGATGTACGGTACTCCTAGAAGAGCTTCACCTTCCATCAGCCACAGGGCAGGAGCCACAACATTGTTACTTACACAACGCTGGTCTCCCAGGCGATATGGAATACACAGCTTTTCTCACTTAATTGTCAAATATAAAGTAAATCCTCTAAGTAATTTACAATCACTGGTAATTTCCCTGTTGTTTGAATTCCTTCTTAAACTGCCTCTGACCCTTACATTGAAATCGGGAATGGGTGAAAGGGCAAGGAAGTTTCCCATCATAAGTAGGTGCTGTACCATCTTGTACAGAGTATCTTCCAAAAAGTCACAGGTCATCAGACTGAACAATAAAGATACAAAATGTGTTTATACAGCCAAAAAGGCTTAGCTTTCCAGTTCATTCCCAGATCCTGGTTCACTGATTGTCCATGCTGCATAAAACATGACCCCAAGGCTGAAACAATTATTTTCCTCCCAAACAAAACCAGTGACCACTCTCAACAGTCAATGAGTGAGTAGGCTTCATCATATTTGCCTCCTTTAACACAATACAGTCCTCTAACGCTATCTGCCTGAGTCTGACACGCCTATGTATTCTACAAATGTTCTTACATCACCACATCTCAAAGCATGTCCTACATAGTCTTAGTGTCCAACTGTAGAGACACCATTCTAGTGGGCTGCAGCCCAGATCTTCAAGTATTTCAGACACTACAAATTGAGAAAACACATGACAAAGCATGTGCGTGGGCTGTGAAAAAAAGAAGTCTGTGAGTTGGGACCCAGAGAAGGCCTGCACCAAGGGCTGTACAGTGTGGAAGTATCAGCCAACCTGTGCAGGGAAGACTTGAACAGCAAGAGTGAGGCCCTGTAAACCCTGGCAGTCAGAAACCACCTGCCACTGGGAGCATTTAACAGTACAGACAACACTAGAAAAGCAACAAATTATCTTGCACACACATGGGTAGTGCATTATCAACTGTAAATACTCATTGTCCCCAAATGACTGCATGTATCTTTTGTTAAAATTAAATCAACAGCAGAAGTACTTGAATGATGTATAGTCAAATACCAGTATCGGGCCTGGCTGAGATGCAGCTGCAGATAAATTTTTTACTTTTTTTCAGACAAAGGAGTTAAAATCTTACACAACATGAAGATTTTGTAGACTACATGAACACTTGACTCCTCAATTTCCACCTAAAAAATCTGACAGGAAAGACAAGAATGTCAGTGGGTATTTATTCAGCAAAGATATTTCCCATAAAAAAAGGAGAATAGCCACCCTCAGAGAAACAATTGTTTTCTTGGGGTATTTGACATACAGAAGAAACCCACTGGAGGAGCTCAACTTATCAACGTTTGTAACTCACCAGCTATGCTGTCACACTCCAAATCCTTCCTAGGAACTTAAGCAATGGCTGAGAACAAGACCTTCCTTCACTTACCTTCTGTGACGTTAAACTTTTATTCTAATCCAGTCTGATCTTCTGGGTATGCCAAAATAAACGTATTATAGTAATGTGAAAAATACGAGGGGAAGAAAGAGTAAAAATAATTAAAAGCTCTTTGTCTTCTAAATCTAAAAAATACTTGGTCACTGTCCTGGTTTGGGTAGAACAGAATTAATTCTGTTCAGTGATTTTACTTTTCAGCTCAAGCTCTTCTAACTGCACTCTCTGAAGTTAGCAGCGAATTTTCCCAGCCAGTGTCTGCCTCTAGCAGTGACAACGCTCCATGTCCAGAGTTACCACCAAGGGCTGCTGTGCAGACCAAGGTCACTGCTACATCCTGTGTACAACCCAGGGGGCAGAAAGGAAAGGCTGCACCTGCAGGGAGGAGCGGACAGGACAGGTGAACCCAAATTCACCAGTGGGGTATTTCATCCCACATCCCTCATATTCAGTATAAAAGCTGAAGGATCATGAGGGTCAAGCCCCTTCCTCCCTTTGGCTCCTGCACTGGCCAGCATCCGAGGAGGACTCCATCCATCCTGCCTTTGATCCCAAGCTCTGTGTTCCTGAACCGAGCTCCAGAATCCAGCTCCTGTACCCAGCTCATGCTGCCGCTGAGTCCAGCCTGGGACTTTTCCCCAGGGGCTGCTCCCCAGTATTGGGGGTGATGGTGATGTATTGCCATTGGGGGAGGGAGCTGGGTCTGATACTGGTTTTATATATATTTGTACATATTGATTTTTTTTTTTCTATTGAAGCTGTTTTACTTTTCCAGTTGAGAAGTCTCTCTCTCTCTTATCCCCTTTCAAAAAAAAAGGGGGTGAGGGGGTTTAACAGAGAGCACCTGTTACAGGTCTGGGGGCAACCCTGATCCTAAACTGCGACAGTCTCTTAGAAGGAAAAAAAAGTATCAATAGTACTGAGAAGACGTTTTATAGCAGTGATAGTTCAAGCAACTCTCTGTAATATATAATGCAAATGGACCATTTCTAGAGTGTTAAATGTGATACAGGTAAGATGAGATCATGTCCACAGCGTGATCTTAAAAACTTTTCAGACAGACCCAACCCAACCCAGATGTAAAACTTCATCCATATTTGAAAACTCAGTACAGATTTTGTGATTCTTTTTCAAACATAGTAGTTAAATGGGAGTTTTTCCATTAATGCTATGTAGGCTGAACAGTGAACACTCTGTGCCAATGTCTAACTACAGCCATTTTCCTGCCATGAAAACCTTACCTAAACTGGAGACTACAAAATATCAAGTTACTCACACACAGAAAAACACCCTACATTTCCCATCTGAATAGCTCTAATTTGAGACTAAAGTGACAGAAAAGCTAGAAAATGTAATAATGAAATCTCTGTGAGAGAGCTGATAGGTGAAAATACCTTTCCTGATGGTGACCTCTGTATATTTAAAGAGAATTTGAAGTGCTCTTTTCATCTGGGCTATCACAGCTGGTGGAGGCACTTCAGCTCACTGAACAAGCTATTCTTTCACTCAGAATGGTTTTAACAGGGCTCATTCAGTGTTTCAGGAGCATAAACTAACCCACAATAAAAAGCTACAAGCAAAAGTCTTCCACTCTGAGAAATCATGTATCATACTTGTTCTTGGAGTTCAAAGACTTATGTAGACTTGAAGGAAATTTGCTCCGAATTTCAGTATATGTCTGTCAGTGTTTCCACACCTGTAAACTGTAGTCTGAAATGTATAATTTCAGGAAATTAGGTTCATAAAACTATAGGAGCCTTAAGAACACATGCAGATCCTGATGGTAGCTGCAGGACCCCTAAATGCCACCAAATTCAGCTGTGACGGAGGCACAGCAGTTCCAGAGACTTTCTCATGTCTAACTTCTTCACCTCTCAAAAATGTATCTCCTCACCTTCTCCCCCTGGAAATGATTTGCAACAATCACTAATTTTTGGAAATAAACATAGCTGGGAAAAACCTGGACCTCCAAAAACCAACAGCAAAATAGACACCAACATCAGCGAAGTCAGGATTTCATCCCTGTGGCCTTGAGTGGAAAGCACTGTGTGACAACAGAACATAGCAAGGAGTGAACAAGTGGGAAGATAAGGAAGATAAGCGTGTGTCAATGGGACAGGGCTCCTACTTCACTCTCAGGACCAAGGTGCAGAGCACCCACACAGCACTGTGGCTGGTTGTCCTTATGTTTCTCACACTGGCTTTTCATCTTCTGCCTGTTCTTCATCCTTGCACTCTCTGTTAACACCTTTGCCTCTGCACGTCCCCTGAATGCAGTGGCCATTGCTCCAGCCAGCCCATCAATAGTATTTCCTTCATCTTAACTTTCCTGTGATTGGTTCAATAGAGTCATTAACATTTTCACTGGAGTTGACCCAAATAGCCCTAATCAAGAGGAACTGTCACCCTGACAAACTCTCTGCAGATACCTGTCAGGGATGAAGTACTATCACCTTTTCTGCAACAGACACCAGGATTCAAAAAACTACCCCCTCTCCTCATCTCCCCCAGTTTCATTGTCTATTAGAAATAAAGTATTTCAGATTTTTAGATTACTGCCACAGGCCCCATCCTTACAGCATGAGGAGAGAGGCAGGATATGATGTATATTGCTTTATGTATTATTTGTTTTAAATAAATATTATCTGTTTTGGGAGTTATTCAGTTTAAAAAGGTTTGATGCTTCCTTTTAGGTTCAGCCATCACAGCCTATGAATAAAGAGGTAAACATATGTTTGCTAATGGGCTATGATCTGAATGTTAAGTAACTTATCTTATAAATGCAATTCTTATCAGGCAAAGGAGAAATGTCTAGTTTTTGAAGGGCTGATATTTACTAGCGATTTATAGAAATACCAGCCTTAGCCAGATAGGCAACTCCTTATCAGTGTGACCATCCAGCAATTTCATGGCCATTGGAGCAAAGCCCTGTGAAGAAGTATGTGGCAACTCACTTCTTTTTCACTAAAGAGAGAAACAAACAATGAGGATGGACTGAGGGACAGCTGAAATCTCACCGTCTCCCTGTAAGGCAGTTAACAAGCTTGAGTGTTTTACCTTCAGCAGAAACGCCTGGTCAGAGCAGCAACGCATATTGTCTGAGGCATTCAAAGAAAGCAATAGCAGTGAAGTGCTGTTATACAGTGAACAGAATGAGGTAGTAAATAAAACTCTAAACCACTCTGGAAATAAAGATTCTCCTCCTTAAAAGTCCCACCAACTACCTGTAAAACATTAACACAACCCAAGCTCTGTCAAGGCTCTCATGCTGACCTAGTGCATCATGAGTCTCTTTGCCAGGTTTTGCACCCAGTGAAACCCCCTCTTTCTGTGTTTAGTGACTCTGCTTCAGCTTATTGAGTGCTTCTGCTCCTACAAGTGCAGTCATAGCCTCTCTGCATAGCTTTTGAAGCGTATAGGTCTGATGGATGTGAGACAGTATTTGAGTCGACATGTGAAATGAGAAGTATGCTTCTTAATAGCCATTTATTTCTCCTTAGAAATGCTGAATTCACTTGTGTCCATGCCGACAATGATCTGTGCTTATGAAGATTTATAACTGCGTTATAGATACTCTGAAATAGCCTGAGTATCCCACAGCAAGTGTGTGACAGAAATGTATTCAGAACTAAAGAGGATTAGACTGGGAACAATAAGACCTTTCATGCTGTCATAATAATACCTTCATATTTTATTGTTCTTTCTACTGTGGTTACCATTGCACCTGGGATTTTGCTGCACTATCTGTACTGATGCTGGTCAATACCTTAGTCCACAGGTGAGATCAGTGAGACTCCTCAGTGAACAGTAAGATGTTGCTCCCTGTAAGTGATGGTGTTGTGGTCCCTAATGAGTTTAAATTATTTAGACAGTGCTTAAACAATAAATTTGGAGCTATTGTACCAGACAGGAGTAATGATTTAGACTGTGTGTGAAGGTAAATATTATTCTGCCTTTATAAAACTAAAACATTTATGGGAAGCACATATTATAAATTACCAAACTGTCTTCTGTATCAGATATGTATTTCCTCTTTCCTCACTTTTGCAGAGCAATGTTTTACACAGGGCAATCTGTAAAATGAACATCCTGGGTATTTTTGGAAGGAGTCTTTCATTTGTCATTAATCAAACAGGACAAAAATCACAGCAGGCTCTATACATTTTTCCTTATGAATGTATGAATTGAGATTAGTCAGCAATTAAGTTATCTGATACTGATTTTACATGCACTATCAAGTCCTGGTTAGCAGCAACTCTTGCCACTGTGAGAGGTAAAGTCTTTAGTTTTACTCTTCTTTTTTTTCAAAGGTAAACAGTAAAACATTATCTGTGGAAATTTTCACAAAATATTCTAATACTTTTTTTACTCCTCTCAAAAAATTTTTGAATTGTTTTCTTCCATAAGTAATTGTTTGGCAGAAATTATTTTGCACTCAGCTAGGGAAACCTAATGTCCACATTTTCAGAGAAGTAAACAGTATGTTGAGTTTGAAAAGAAGAAAGCTTAGCTCTACCTTCCACTCGTTTCTCAGTGACTGTCACCAGAACACAGAATCATAGGATGCTTTGAGTTGGAAGGGATCTTTAAAGGTCATCTAGTCCAACCCCCCTGAAGTAAGCAGGGACATCTTTAACATGGTCAAAATGGTTCCCTTGTCATGTAGAGGATTATGATTTCTCACTGAGATCAGTGAGATTTGGGAGTGCTCAACATTTTTCAGAGTAAAGCGAAAAGCCTCCCCTTTAGAAGCCTGTACTAAATAGTACTCACGGGTGAATAAAAAGGTGACCACCATTTTACATCCAGACCAAACTAAGCTCACAGCCAGTTCCACCCCATCTGGAAGGTGAGCAGAGCTGCATCCTGGTTCTGCTCAGGGAGGAAGATACCTTGTGGGCCATGCAGATCCCATTGGATCAGCCACATGCCAGTTGGAAAGAGCTAATAACATTTTGCTTCTGGAACAGCAGAACAGAAGGACAAAAGGCTCATCACAGAGACACAGGTGATGGAGTAGCAGCTTCCCAGGAGTCACTCTGCAAGAGCAAAGCACAGGCCAGATGTAGTCTGGGAATAAAATTGCCTTTACTCCCAAAGTTGGCTTAAACTTCAGGCTCAAGAACCTAGAGCCACGCAGCAGCAAGCACTCGTTCCTGAGTGTGGGCTCTGGGTTCACGGGCAGGCAGTGAGCAGCACAGCCCACCCAGAGCTGAAAACCCGCCTGTGGGAAACTCTTCAAAGCTCTGCCAGTTCTGTGTCAGGTTGCCCCTGCCATGAACTTTGGGCAGCCTTGTTATGCTGGAGTACAAGAGACTCGTTTGAGTTACCTACACTGTCTCAAGTTCCTTTGGGTGGAATGTGATTTGGATCAGAAAGCTGTATTCCAGTGAGAATTTGATACAATCTCAAGACTTGTACCTCTCTCACTGATTTGGCTTTCTTCCCCACTGGGGTCTCTGTGGTGAATGAGGCTGTTGTACTGCAACTACTTTAAGTTTCAAGAAGTGGGGGAGTGTCGAGAGGGAGGTCCTGCCTGCCCCCATTCTGGGACGTGCATTTTCCACGTCCACCTTTGTGCTCCCATGAGCACTCATGCACCTGGCAGCCTCAAGAAGCAGGTCCAGCTGACAACAAGAGCAGAAAGAAATGAAGAAATGCTTTTAAAAACCAGATTAGCTCCCAGCCACAGCCAGAGAAGGCCAGTGGAACTGGAGGGACTGCAGTAGGCAAGCTGCATGCTGCAGAAGGATGCATCAGACCCTCATCACCCATTAGGTGCTGAAGTGGGGTGAAGGATCAGGCCCAGAGCGGTAGTGTACATTGCATCAGAACTTGCCTTGTGCTACAAAGTAGGAAGCAGGATCTTTCAGCAACCCATGCCAGCTCTCAATGTGTGTTGGAGCTACCATGTACTCTGTAAGAGGCAACTTGTCAGAGAGGGAACAGCTGCCTCCTGTGCTGAGGGTATGTTGAGATACCCCAAGGAGGTCACCGTGAGCCCTAAGGTTGGTAGTGCGGTTGGACTCTGCCTTCCAAGCCCTGTAACAGAGAAGGAGTGCCAGAAAGGCTATAGAGAAGGAAAAGATGATACCACTTTCTGAGCTGTAGGAAAGCCTCCAAAATTTAACCCGATGGCATGACAATGTATTCTCTCTTCTCAGCCCAGCACTGCCTTCTCCTCTCTACCCCATGACCCTTGGTTTGGGGGTGGAAGTTGCCAAGTGAGATCCCACACATGAGCCAGAGCATGGGCAGGCAGGTAGGCAACTCAGAGGGAGGCAGCAGGGCAGGAGGCTAATGCTTTATGCAAAGATGGAGGGTACACCCTCAACTCTGCACCACACACCAGAGCACTGGGGGAAAGTGTGTTATCTTCAGTGCCTTGTGTTCTCTGACTCTGGCTGCAAGGCACTTTTCTCCTGGTCCCCATGATGGTAGTAGGGAAAAAACACCATTGCAGTGCCCTCTCTAGCTATGCAAGAGCACATGGCCACCTACAGGTTCTCCCCAGTCTCTAAGCTCCCGATGTTCCTTGAGGTTTCTCTTCCAACAGCAATTTTTCCTCTGATAAAAAGCAGGCTTTTTAATGACAATTTTTTTCCAGTCCACTGCCTTTAAAACAGGGCTATAAATCATACTAAATGCCTCCAGAGTATGTAAATTGGCTCCTTTGCGGAACATTTTTCATTCAGTATAAACAGAGCAATTGCACCCTTTGATGTCTGCTCAAAATTGTGATTTCTTTTGCCCTTTCTAAAGGGAGACTTTAAATCTGTGTCATCTTTTCTCTTGTGCTACAAATTAATGAGAATGTGTTGCAAATGCTTCATCCCAGTCCTCCTTTTTAAAAAACACCTGTGTTTGACAGCTCTGTCTCTAGTCCTCCTCCTAATGGGTGTTCTTTCTACTGGTCCACTCAATCTCCATCACTGTGCATTCCCTTTGTATATTAGGTGATACTTTCCCTTCAGTTTTCTTTCTCTCTTTTCAGAGGATATTTTATGCTTCAATACAGGGCATTTAAACAGTGTCCTTTTTCACCACATCATCACCAAACTTCTTAAGCAGCTTCTTTTACATCAGTTCCTTCACTGTTTTGTCAAAGCTTATCTAGGTTTCTATACTGTTCATCATAGGGATGTTCATGACACAAACAGTTGGATATCAGAGCACCTCTGCTTCTCTGCAGCATTGGTGTTGCAATATGTATTGACTGTATTTCGCATCAGTTACCTATGACAGCGAGGTATTTGAATCTAAAGATCCAAGAGAGCCTGAACAAAGTAAGAACAATGAAAGCAGAAATTCAAGAGTACGTCTTCTAGAGAAATTCACGGGACCCTCAAAAATACAGCAGAGCTCAAATTTTCGTAAGGTTTCTGGGGAACACCAGAAATAGGCAGAAATGGATACTCTCAGTAGTTAGTTTCTTTTCTCTAGTTAAGTACCTAATTAATCGCTAGGAATTAAGATCAGTTTTGTGTGCCATTTTTATAAACTGAAGATATAAGCTAAGGGATGCCTGGCTTTGAGTATCCAAGATGATTACCATGTTATTTGAAGCCTAAGCTACAGCAGTTAAGAAACTCTGACATATTCTTCTGTTAAAATATGAAATTTGGTGCAGTTAAAGTCAGATAGATCTTTTTTACTGCTGTAACTATTGCAGATAGAAAATCCATGGCGACAGTTTGCTTCTCTGTATCATTTATTTTCTTAATTGTTTTCCTGCAGAGCTGCTTTAATAACAGAGACACATGGAATCAGTCACCCTGGCAAAGTGCTCTTTCAGTTAGCAGCATTTTTCAGACTGAAGTCCCTACAGGTACTGCTAGAAACTCACTGCTGGCTTCATCCCTACAAGTGTCCTGTCAGTGTTTTTGAACAAAAAAAATAATCCTTCTGCAGCCATAGTTTTTTCATTAGATTTATCTGCAATGCAATAAATATGACACAC
This sequence comes from Merops nubicus, assembly GCF_000691845.1. NCBI lineage: Eukaryota > Metazoa > Chordata > Aves > Coraciiformes > Meropidae > Merops > Merops nubicus. The sequence continues at coordinate 15,796 of NW_008598526.1, forward strand.
TTCATTTCTGAAGCTAAAGCAATGAAGTGTGTCACTTCTTCTCTTGGCCAGCACCTACAGAACATCTTTAATTGAATACAGATTTTACTGCTGGTTTATAGGGAATGCCCTTTATAGTCTTAGTAGGAAGCTTGCCAATATAGAATTATTTGAATGTTTCCTGTCTTAGGTAATTGACCACATGCACTCCATGTGTGTGACCCTGTCCATCCTTTACCTTTGCATTTAAGGGTTTCACATGATATGTTTTTCCCAGCTTCCAAGGAAGAGTAAGAAAGGAAAAAACTACGGGTTTTAAACCTCTCAGGAGCCTGAGCTCACAGACTGAGAAAACATCTATGAGTCACTGTTTACTGTCTCCAGTCACGTAAAATGCCTCAGGACCAAAATTGTAAAAATTGTTTATTTGAATGTTTAAATCAGTGACAGTTCTTTCATTCCCAGTTAGAGAAGTTTTAGTGTATCTTTTATTTGAACACACCATAGGCAAATCATCCTTGTTTGCCTCCACTGCAATCCCTTCTTGCTCTCATTTTCAGTCCTTAGAGGGTGAAACCTTCCTTTCCTTTGGACCTCCCAAAAGCTGACTGCCAGTCCTGGAAGCTAATTTGACACTGTTCCAGAGCCCTCCTGATTAATTATGGCCCCACGTGGGAGCTGTTAGACACTGCTCCTGCTGCCCATGAACTTCAGAAGCAGAAGGGGGGTGAAGTCCTGACCTGTTTACTATTAACTGCCTTTGGTGCACAGGGTCTAACAGTGACTGCACTCAGCAATGCCACAGGACATCAGAGACATTATCTGTCTTGCTAAAAGCAGTGATGTTAATTTTACAGCCCTCTGTTATGCAGGAAAAAAGGGACAAATTTCTGGTCACGTAAGTGTGGTCTGTATGATGCCCTCTAACTCAAATGCTGAGGACAGGCAGAGAGTCTTCACACCAAGTTGGGCTTGACTGTATGTTCAAGCGGATGATCTGAGAGGGAAGGGTAGCTCATTCCTGTGAAGCAGGGGGAAACCAAGTAATGGAAACATTTCCTGTGGGGGTAGCTCTGTGTGGGTGCCGTGTGGGAAATCTGTGATAAGCTACAGAGCCAGCATCCCCACTGGGCCTAGGACTTCAAAGGCCAGCAGAGCTATCAACTTCATTGCCCATGCTTGCCCTATAAATCAGCCTTATTTCTAAGATTTTGGCCACCAGCAATGATCTCTAGTGTTGATGTCAGCCATATGTCCAAGGAGCACAATTTCTTTCAGAACAAGAAAAAGGCATCACGTTTTCTCAAATGACACCACTTCAATCCAACCTCTTGCTGTACACTGCAGCAGTGGGCAAGGGACATTTAATGAGGTCTGAAATCCCATCCTAGAGAAAGCCTTTAACAGCAGACAGGAAGCATAGGTATTTTGTGCCTGAAGTTTAGACATTCTGGGTCTACTAGACTGCAGAAGTATTTAAGTTTGACTCATTAGTGTGAGTGATCTGTGAATATTCTGAGGATTTTAAGCAGTGATTTACTTTTCATTTATTTTCATAACTAACTATGATCTATAGTAACTAGGACATCTTCCTGAAATTTGGGAAAACCTTAATGAGCTTTTACCTAATTCAATGAATCACCGCAGAGCCCATATTCCGTGCCAAACACTTGCAGTGTGGTAGTCATTATTCACTTGCCTCCAACTTTCAATCAACAGCTCTAGGAGGCAGAAAAAAGAAAAACACAAAAAATCTGTTGAAATATGCGCAGAGAAAACATTTGCTATTGTTCACAGAAATTAAATGTGTTTGTAGAAAATAGAATAATTTCAGAAATGCTTCACAAAAGGAGTAAATTTATTACTAGTTTTATTTGTAATGATTCAGTCAGCAAATAACAGACGTAACCACTTGGTAAAAAAAATTACTGTTATTTAGAAATACGATTTTGACATTGATGCAAAGACAGTCTTGATAGAATGTCTCATTTTGCATTTAAAGTGGGGGATGATAACTGGAGACAAAGATCTCTTGGATATATGACTTACTGATTGCGTCATATGTTGAGAATGGAAAGCTTACTACAAAGGTTTGTGAAAGGACCTTGCAAGCTGAAATTGTGGATCAAAGCCAGCAAATACTCATGCTTCACAGCATAACATTACCTCAAAAACCCATACAAAATTAACGATATCTTCCCAATCTGCTCAACACCACTAGATCTAATTGATGCTATGTTTAACAAGGGCTTGTGTTGACTAAATATGGTTTTCTTCCTCTCTTCCTTTCCTTTCCTTTCCTTTCCTTTCCTTTCCTTTCCTTTCCTTTCCTTTCCTTTCCTTTCCTTTCCTTTCCTTTCCTTTCCTTTCCTTTCCTTTCCTTTCCTTTCCTTTCCTTTCCTTTCCTTCCTCAGACGGAGGGCAGTAAGTATGGAAATAAAATCTCTTCACAAATCAAAGGCAGGTGCAGTTTCTTGTTTTATGTTATTAATATTTTAATTTCTTTTCTGAAATGCTTCTTTCCCAACTCTTTCTATTAAATGCAAATTAAATTGATGAAAATTGTGCTGAAATATGTGCAAGTGAAGTTTGCTGATGGATATTGTAACAACTGGAAAAAATGATGGATAGTCCGAAAAGTCATTATTGTCCTCTGGGCGATATGGTCCTTCTTTTCAGTGCAGAATGGGACTGATTGTACTTACCTTTGTGGAAACACATTGTATTAACTTCTGGCAGGAGAATGAATAGTTGGCTGATGGCTGTATGACATGTAAGGGCATGTAGAATAATGAACTTCAAAACACTTAAGTAGATAGACATTTGGTCTGTACAATTCTGCATCAAAACAATTGGTTCCATGCTTCTTTCCTGTCATTTTTTTTTTTTTTTTCCTATGGAAATTCTTAAGCAAATTGTACTGACTGACCCAGAACCACCCTTTGTCTGGGCTCTTGATGATTACACAAGTTTTTGAAGTGACAGCCACTTACTATAGTCATGCTGTTAGATGAGGACATTCTGAGTATGTAGAGTAAGTTAGAACTAAATCTTCACTATGCCCTCACAACAGAGATCAGCTGGGTCATGTTTTTGTGCTAGACTTCACTGCTTTAGCAAAACATCACTTCGGCCTGTTTTATGACATATCTTCTTCCTTCAGCAACGGTGTTCCTATGTTAGTTACAAGCCAGTAATCTCTTTTTGCAATGTTTGTGTCTGCTGCAGCTTTACTCCTCTAAGAGCAAGTACCTTCAAGGGATGGATGAGTCTTACTATTTGACAGTAGCCTTTAATATTGGTTATGTCTTAATGGACTTTGCCAGGATAAGGTTTTTAGGTCTAAAGGGGGAGCGCACAGATGCCTCATGCCACCTTTCCTCCTGCAGTGGTTTGCACTGCAGGAGAGCCCAGCCATGGCTAGGTGAGGGATCATGGCTTGGGTCCCAGGGAAAATGCTAGGAGAGGGCTTTGAATGGTTAGGCAAGCCCAGGGGCTGAGGTGCTGCAGGACTGAGTCTCTCCATTTGATGGGAGAGAGGTGATGCTGCAGCTGCACCTCCCATTGCCCCTCCCAAGGCAGCCAGACTTCCTCCCAACATTCATGTTCAGCAAGGCTCTGTAGCCACAGCACTATGTGCTTGCATCTCTTCCCCTAAACCTGGGCTGATATCCTCGCCTACTGTTCTGCAGCTGCACTGACAAACAGGTGGCTGTTCCTGGGCATGTTAAATTTTTCATGAGATTTCAGTCTCTTTGTTGTCATTGGTATGTGCAGGGGCAAGTCAGGGGTACACTGAGCTAGCTGTGTGTGACATGAGGAGACAGAGTTTTTTACCTTGACCATTAGTAACATTTTGGCTTCTCACTCAGATCCTTTCCTTACTTAGGATGTGACAGTCTTCATTTGTCTGTGTCTCTTGAATAATCCTCCTTTGAAGCCAAATTACGAAGAGGCCATCCTTATGGTGGTTAATGAATTTTAGCACAGGGGTGTCCCTTACAGCTAAGCATTATGTGTTACTGCCTTAGCATGAAACACTAAAGGAGTATCAACAGGGATGACACGTGACTGGATGTGAAATTCCTAGGTACAGAGACCAAAAAGGTCTCTTAATCACATACTAATCAAGTTTAGAAATTCCTCCGCCCTTCAAACTTTAGTGTTTGTACATCTTGAGGGAGGTGTTAAAAGACATTTTCTAAGATAGTTTAACAAGAATATATATAGAAAGGTACTCAGTCTTCTGGCGGGTTGTCTCTTCTTGACTTGTGTAAATGTATCAGTGCTTATATATATATTTGAAACACATGTATACCACCAATTAAGCTCTCTGTGGATGTACCAAATCACCTCCAAGAGCAGACTAAGTGGCTAAGGTCCATGATGCAGTGGAAATAACTCTGTGGGTGTCTTTCTCTCAGCAGCATCTGTTAGCCTGGGCACTGCAACAGGCTAACGTAGCTAAAGTGGTAATTAAGAGCAGGGAACTGTCTGCACTCCTCAGTGTAACCTGCTTCCAGTACTGCTGTAAGTTCTCATAAGAATGAACTTCAGCATTAGAGCAGGATTAAAATACAGAATATATTACAGAAAATAACATAAAAAATCTAGCAAATGATTACTTACGAAAGAACACCCTTTTCACCAAAGCTTTCCTATCAGTCTCTAGAATACCATAGAAACTGTTAAGCTTCGAAAGACTTCCTCAGTTTGCTGAAGCAACCAGCAAACACCTTCCAGAGTTTGAGGTGTTCTTATACTAATCAGGGAACTCTCTATTCTCTTTCTTGTATTGTCTGATTTTTTTATTTTTTTTTTTAATACAGTTCCCCAGAAAGATGTATAGTCTAGGCAGATTATTACAGAATTAGAGGCAGTTTCAATTTTCAGGTCTAGAAGAGCATTTCTTCACACTGTGCAGTGAAACATTTAGGAATTTACCCTGAAAGAGGCAGAAAAGTAAGTAAATGGGAGTCTGATATTTTTGAGCATGCATGCAGCTTTGTATTTCAGTCTACACATGCAAAAGTTACTCTGCAACTAACTGGTTTTGCATCTGAGTGAAGAAGGGAACGACACTGAAAAAAATTACTAATCCAGAAGCTGACATGACCAATTAAATTTGGTTTTAGATTCATGCCTATTTTTAGGTCTGTAAGACATGGACACTTCTAATGTAAATCACTGCCACTTGAACACAGCTAACGAGAAACATTTCTTAGTGTTTTGCTCTGTTTCAAAGAGGCTGAAAGAAAAAAGAGTTGGGTTTTTATTTTCTTTGCAATTACAAGATTTCTTACACTACTCTTCCACCATGTAATATAGATGAGTTTTCAATCTTTGAGAAAATATATGGATTTTACAGGATTTTTTTAATTCTTCATGGCGTTTAAAAGCTTCATATTTAACAAATCTGTTTTGGTGTTATGACTTTGAAGTATTCATTACATATTCATAAAAATATTAACAGAACAGTTTGTAGTATGTTATTATTTCATGCTTTTCTTTGTGCAGAGCTGGTTCTGTGAGGCTATTTCCAAAGTATCACTGTTAATTTGTCCTTTCAGTTTCAAGACCTTTGCCTCACGTTAGCATGTAATTGTGGGTCTATGTATTTCAGTCACATCTTACAATAAAATACTCTGCTTTCTTTCAAAATGCCCTAAGGGAGGGGTCTTTTATTCGATCTGCAAATGTATAAGCTTTTACCAGGTACTGACATCAGAGGGTAACATCAAGCACAGATGGAGCCGGAGTGGGGGGAAGACCTGCTGATACAATGCATAGGAGAATCAGTCTTGATTTGTACATGCAGCCTGTGTCTACACATATAAATCAAACTAGTGTGAAACCACCAGTGTCCACAACATCAGATGCTTTTGCAGGATGATCCAAACTATCCAGCACTACCCAAACTTCCAGCTGTTGCAGGTGGCCTTGATTCATGCTTGTTCACAAATGGTACCTGGGGCAGTTTGGTACCAGCTGGCCCAGACAAGAACCATACCTGGGACCCTTCTAATAATCTCCAAATTGAGGTGAACGAGACCCAGTGTCTGGAAAATTCCCTGGTACTGCTTTAATCTGCAGGCAAAACCCCACAAATCTGGAAAAAGACACTGTATTACCAGTTGTGTTCCAAATGCCAAGTTTTTGCTTATTGCAGCTAATACACTCTGTAACAACAGTACAATTCCTCGCTCTCTGGAGCAGACATGAACACATCTGAATATGTCCCAGTGGTATTGGTACCTAAGGCTATCTCTAACCTTGAAAAGTAGCAAGAATTGGAATCTGTAAGAACAGCATGATGTTGTGACTTTGGGGCCAGAGTGTGTGTCTCTGGAGCTGTTACAGCTCACAGTAATTTTCTTTAATGAGCCTTCCCACTGTTCTTGTCATGTAAAGCTGCCTTAAGCTGATTAAATCGTACTTGGTATTGGGATACTTTCTGGGTTTCATCCAAACGTCCAAAAGTACAATTTCTAATTCTTATGCCTGGCAGAAGTCCGGCTACTTGAAACCGGCAGGGCAAAAAGAAATGCTTTTTGTGTCAGTGGGAATCAGGCTGAATGACTTTGTTTTACCATTAACACCCCAGGCACAGACTCCTACCATACTGTGTTTATTTTAAAGTCACAGAATTCTCCTAGGAATCATTCAATAATTTCTTTAAATTGTGGTCTAAACAAAAATATCATTTGTTCTGTTGCTTCAATCAGTAATTGCTTCCAGGGAAATTACCTTAATGAAACTATTTCCCTTATTTCTATTAGTATTCATACATTTCTGTTATTATTCATATCCTCCTGTGGATTTGCTGAAACTAGCACCTTTGTACACAGCTGGTTTATGGCTGTTGCATTTGGGATTGATTTATCAGTTTTATCTTATCTCTTAAACTGCAATGAAAGAATAAAAATAAGTAGAAAGTGGCTATTACACCTACAAATTCAAAGATGACAGCTCATTATGGAAATGATGGCAAAGAGCTGAAATAGCAAAGGCCTTCTTATGTCCCAAAGCTGACTTAACCTGGATGGGAGGATGAGATTGTATGCATGTAGGGGTCTTTTGCACTTTAACAGCTTTCCCTTGGATCAACTGTCAAACTTCCACCTATATTTTCAGAAAGTTTTTCCTGCAGTCCCTGAAAGTGCAGCAAACACTTTCAGTTTGATGTGACAAAACACCATCAGACAGGCTGTCATGTCCCCAGCATTGTTTCAGGTACTTTGACCATTTCAGAGCTCTGTGCAAGTTGGCCACAGTTGCAGGGATTGCTCCTTGGTCTTATCTTTCCTTTGTATAGATGGGTCCAAGGAGGCTCCAGATACAGGTGGTCCCAAGTCATGGACATTTCCTGGGAAGGAAGAAGAATACTGTCTGCGGTTAAATGGCACAGCTTTGTTTTAAGTATGTTTTCATTATCATTATAAAATATATGGCAAAAATACACTTGGCAGGTTTCTCATCTGCCATAAAATGTGTTTTAAACGCCAGTATTATTTGGACAGCAAGAGTCAGCATTAAAATCTTGTGTGATGGACTAATATGTGAACAGGGACTGACCAGCATGTTCTCAGTGGCAGTGGGGAAGCTCTCTCCAGAAGCTGACTTCCACGTTGTAAAAGCCTAGAGACTCTGCATACCCATGAAGACATGTACAAAGCCTACACCTGAAGCAGAAGAGTTCAAAACCAGGTTACTGTAGCACACAGTACACAGACCCAAAGCAAACTTCTGTAGCTAAGTATGACCAGAGATGTTTCTTCCAGGTGGGCTGGTGGAATAGTGTTAACCACCTGTAAGACTGGACCATTTGGCACCTGCAAAGCTTGTCAAATTGTACTGAAACACCCAGGCACTTTACCATATGTAGTAAGAATCAAAAATAAAACAAGCTGTGGTGTCTAGCAGCTGGTATGTCACAGATAAGTAAAACCAACTGAACTAAAATTATAACTATTGACATAAGAGACATAGTAACTGCCTTAGGCCAGATGGTGAGCTCAGACTGGCATAATTTTACTGAGGTGAGTGATTTTGTGCTGGCTGGTCCCAGCTGACATGCTGATCCTGAAGTGTTACTGACTAAGCAGGGGTGAAGTGGCTGCAAGTCCTGTAAAATTAGAAGCAGCAATAAGACATCTTGTGGTAACATGCAGATTCATCAAAAGTGACATAACGGCATAGCTTTCTCTAAGGGCTTTCTTGATGCTCCCATAAAGACTGGTTTTGTCAGGATTTTCAGTGCAAACAAGACAGCTGTATGGGGAAATGATATCTGCTTTGTAAGACCCCTTTTTGTAAAGATATCTAAACCTTTACAAACTGAGTCCCAAACCTGTTTTCACTGGTATTGTTCCAGAACACAGTCAACACAACTGACATTAATGGAGCTACAGTGCTGTAAACTGACACAAGCTGATATCTGCATAACAGCCAGCATATGATGGACAAAATCAAGCAGAATAACTGCTTTAATTGAACAAAGAAATATATTCATAGTTTAACTCTATCTGTCCACACATTAGACAGATCAAGCCTCAGTGGTCCTCTCTGTGTCTGTTCATTCCAGTTGTCAAAATGAACCTTATTGCTCCCTTGAACTCCTTGTTTCTGTACAAACCAGAATGCTGGAATAATTTAGGTTAATAATATGCATGCATGCATAAAAAAAAAAAATGTATTATTTTTAGCCAAGAATATTTCCCTTGTGTAATTCATGTTGCAGCCTCAGAAACATGGACTGCTTTAATTGAAAGGACAGTACATTACTCCATAGTAGCAAAACTAAATGGTGAGAGATGAGAACTCTTCAGCCAGGAGACAGGGCTACAGGAAAAAATGGAAATATAGTCATCATTCTGCATGTTTTTGCAATGGAAGAGGAAAATTCTCACTTTAATTTTCCCATTGGTGTCACTTTAGCATCAGATAATTATTCTTGTCTGCAGTCCATGATAGGTTAGAATGAAAAGTAAGATTTTAATGGGTAGAATGTCTCCCACTTATACAGTTAAATGTCTGCCTTTTCCAGTGTTTTCATACATTTTATGTGTGTAGAGATTTATGTACCCATGCATACATAGATCCAAATACACAAACACACATATATATACACACATACACACACACACACACACACACACATAGAAGTCTAGCAGTATCCAGACATTCTTATCATATAATGTTCTGTTCTGTCCTATGAAGTCCTGTTCAGTATCTTGAAAAAAACTTGTTCTTCTTTTGGGCAGTGTTCACACTGTAAGTTAATTTTGTATCCCTTTTCCTCCAGATATTTTGGATCGTCTGCTTGGACTGAGAAAAATGTCAGTATAAGTAACATTTTTAATATTCAACCAATTTTAAAATCTCTTAAAGAAAATACCAAATGATTTAGACATGAGGATGAGACCAGGTAGCATGAAGCAGCAAAATACCACATTGCCCTAGTTCTCCTCCAGTTTATCATCCTTTCCTGCTGCTTCCCTCTGATTTTTTTCTCTCAGCAGTGAAGTGTTATTCATATCCCTGGTGCTTACACAGCCCTGCAGAAGCTTTTTGTAGTTTCAGCATCCTTGTTGCACTTACTCAGCTTTGCTTCAGTAAGCTGAATTACTACGCTGGTTATTCAGTTCAGAAAACAAAACAAAACAAAACAAAGCAAACAATCCAAAAATGACACAAGAATGGATAAGGCATGTTGTTTGCCTTTTTGGAACAGACTGGTAGATTCTGTCACTAAAACAATCTGATAACTTGTAATGATCTTACGAAATGAATAACTTTTTTTTTTTTTTTTTTTTTTTTTTTTAGGTCCCTTTAAGAAAAATTTTTTTTTTTTTTTTTTTTTTTTTTCTCTTGAGTACCTTTAAACTATTAATTTGTGAGGTTTTGAACATTCTTTTATAGTTTCAGTGCTGTCACCTGCTGACTGAGTCTTCATTTCTGGACGCCCAGGTGGCTTCACTGGGGACTGTAGCAAACACATCGATGCAGCACTCACTGTTTTTGCTTGCTACAGCCTGTCCGCGTGTCCTGTCAAAATCAGGAGCAGCATGCAACTCCTGGTCAAAGAAGGAAAGCTTTTCCACTAGGCTATGTAGCCCTCTGCCCCAACAGCTGGAGAAACAGAAGCTATGGGCAGAGACATGAACTGTTCTGATTCTATCAAGTTTTGACCAATATCAAGCATAAAAGCCTGACAAATATAAAACTAGATAAAAATCCCAGTTATGTGAAGCTATTTCTCCTCTCTCATTTGTTTAGTTGTTGTTGCTTTTGTTTCTTTTCTTTTCAATGTCTGTTAACAATAATTAGTAATGTTTTGGTAACATTTATATGATTTATATTTAACCTGAGTTGTACACAAGAATTCATTTTGAAGCCTAGCAGAACACTGAGATATTCTGATGAAACTTATTATTCAGATTACTTCCAGCCCAACTGGAATTGCTGAATCAAGGCTAATTTAAACTATCCCACATATTAACTATTCTTTTTTAAGAATACAACTATCAGTAGCCACAATTAGGTCTAGTTAGAGATTTTTCTAGATAAAGAAAACTATATGCACAGGTGTATATGGCACAGTTTGATAATGGTGACTGATTTTATCTCAAACTCACAGCTAGTGTATGATAAGCTGTTGTGATTCAAAGGAAATGTATTTTGCTAATGCAGGGCCCATTATTGCAGAGTTACAATGAGCCGTATAGCTAAAGGATAAATTCTAAATAAAATGCTCATGCATCTTTATTATATCAGACTAGGCAGGGTGAACATCCTCTAACTAAGATAATAGTGTTTATTTTATTACTAGTCACCTGTAGCACAGATGACAACATTCAGTAGTATTTTAGATAAGTGACAGCAAATATCTGATAGCAAGCTGGCAATTAAAGAGTGTGCTGCCTTTAAACACTTGCTGTGAAAGCTGGTTTTGACTTTTCTTCCTTTGAAATGTATTCTATCATACAATGTCTGTTGAATAGGATTTATGTTACAATTTTAAACCATTGTCAAGATACTGATCAAGAGGCTATACTTCAAATGAATAGCTGTAGTTTCATTTATTCCGGGAACACTGCATATGGATGTTAAAGCTGTAATTATTTCATTTATGAGAGGATCCAAAGTCACCAACATATAAATGTTTCATCATTTAAACAGATTAACTCATCTCCCTTTAAATTGCTTGTAAATTGAAAAAAAATCCACCTTCTATCAGCATTTGACAAAGACAAAAGAATTGTCAAAATAAAGTAAAATTATAGAGTTAAAAGAGCAAGATTCCCCATCACTGTCCTTGGAATTGCCTTTCTGGATCTGACAAATGGACTGTTTAGGTCTTGATAAATGGACTAGTATGTCTGAATACTTCATGATCAAAATATATTCAACAATGATGCTGAATGCTTTAAAGAAAATCTGATACTGACAGTGGCCAGACAGTCTGTAAGGGAAGGATCTTCTTCAGGCAGTTAGCACTTGCCATATGTCCTCAAGCATGAAGAAAAACGTGCTCTATAAATGTGTCCTATCAAATGCAATCCCAGAGGTTCTCATTATGTGGAACTGACTCTTCTGTGAATTGCTAAATTCTTGTTCTCAGCATTATCCTGTGGCAGTGTATTTCACGTGCTGCATGCTGTGTGAGAAGTATTTCCCTTTAGCCTTTTCATTTCCTTTAATGCCATCTTGTTCATGTCTTCTGAGAAAGGGCAAATGAGAGTCCTTTGAATTACCTTCTCTGGATCATTCATTACAACAGGAAGAGGTGGTACAGATTCCTGTTATTAAGTTTGGTGTGGTGTTTCCTATTACAATGCCCTGTTTTCAGTTGGCTCTGACTGTCAGACATGAGTGCTTCAGGCTGAAAGTAGCAGCGCTACATGACTGCCTGGAGCTGATTTTTTTTTTTTTCTGAAGTTTTCAGGCAAAGCAAATTAGCCACTTCTGAGAATGAAGAAAACAACTGGGGGAAAAAAAAAAATAAAAAAGAAGAGTTCAGCTGTTTTTCAGTGTTAAGAAAAACCCCATGATCTCATTTTGAAAGAGAGCTAAAACCCAGGCCCTCTGGCTCAGGGTCTTGGGAGCTGTGGGCTTCCCATCAGAAATGTACCTGTTGCCATGGTGGAGAAACCTATGCAGATGTAGTTATTAACTCAGTCTGAGGAATTTCTATCCTCTCAGATATTCAGTAAAGGTCTGGGAGCTTAAGGAGTTCCCCTCTGAACATTCATTCTGTGATGGCTGTTCTATGCAGCCAGGTGTCCAAGTCCCTGGATCTCCTCTGTGGGGCGACAGAGGCATTCACTCCCTTGTGGCTCACAGTTCAGTCTGGGCAGAGGCAGGAATGGGAAATATCACTGTGGGGACACTGAAGCTGGAAGAGAGAGGAGGAAGGTGAAAGTTAGACTGGGGAGAAACTGGAACTGACTGGGTGAGGCGACTGGCTATTGGTAAAATCAAACTCTCCCACAACATGGGAGAAGACTGAAGACCTCAGTTGCACCCACGTCATGCTTCCAGCTGGCAGATGAGGGACAATGGCCACAGTGTCAACCAAGCCATGGCAACCCATGTATGGCAGGAGTTGGTCCAGCAGCTGCAGTTGACTGGCCTGCAGGTAATTTAACCCTGAGCACCCCATGATGATGGAAACAAAACCATGTAAATGAACTAAATGGAAACAAAATCATAAACAAACAAACAAAACCAATCAGAAATTAAATACTTCAGAGATAAGACATACTAGATTTGAGTTTGTCAGTGCAAAGTGATTACATCTTTATTGGGCACTCTATTTTGAAGTCTTCAGTTATACAATCATTTATTGTTTAGGGAAAATGTCACCTCTTCAGCCAAAACACAGAATTAAACTTCTTAAGGGACAGATATTGGACATGTAGTACAGGAGGACACAGGTCCTTGTAAGATCTCTGCACCATTTCCTAAAGACCGTGGGAGGAGTTGCAGGAGTCTGTTGGAAGAAAAAAGATGGTTAAGTGCTGCTGTGGAAGATCATTGCCTCAGCCACTGTGCTTCTGTGCAAGACCAGGCAAGGCATACAGTGGGATTTTCATACATGGTCAGGAATAGTATATTCCTTATTTTCTGTGACATGTGATTTGAGAACCTGGGATCAGGTTTATCAAAGATCTGAACACTCAGTTCCACTTGTGTTAGAATGCGTAATATAAAGCTCTGAAAAAATAAGGTCCAAAGTATCTCTGAGTACTCAAAAATAATGTGTTTTTTTTTTTTTTTTTTAAATTCTAATAGCTGTGTCTCAGCTCCTTTGCAAATGGATCCCTATGCATTTCCTGGGTACGTAACAAAAATACAAGTCCTTAATGGATCCAGCATCAATAGGCATAGTGGGAAGAAATTAATAATTCTGTCTCTGTGGTATCAGTAGCCTGCAGACGGTAAAACATGGAGCCAAGACAGTGGGAAAGGAGAGCAAAACACAGCAACAAAGACCTGCTAAATCTGTACTAAAAAAACTAAGGTGCCCAGCAAAAGGAAAAAAAAAAAAAAAAAAAAAACAGGATCATGTAATTACCAGTGGTATGGATGCCTAGACTGGGACAGATGCTGTAAAAGCAAGCAAAGGCACCTCCGAGCTCGTTTTGTAGCAGCTAGCTCAGCTACCCAAAGCAGCCCAGGCACAGCCCTAGGCAGTTCTGGGAGGGCTGCAGAGCCGCAGCGGGTAGCTGTGGAAATATGTGATGGGTGCTAGGAGCTCCTGGCTGCGGGCACACAGCCACCTCTGCACGGGAGGCAGGGCAGGCAGGCCCCTGAGCAGGCTGGAAACACTTGAGCACCTGGATTCATCTTGTGCCTCCCAGATTTTGAGCATCTGGCACTGCATCCTCGAGATCCTTCTTCTTAATTTACCCCACTGTGGGTAGCTTTGTACAGCTCCAGCATGGTGTTCCCCTTCAAAAACAAGAGGCTCAGTCTCTGCAGTTTGTCCTCACCTGGAAATCTCACCACAGTGATTTTAATGACCCATTCTTGGATGACATCAGTTTCTGACCTATTCCAGAAAAAGCAGCACTACTCATTTATAGCTCAAATTAGCTCACTGCAACATTGATGTTCACTGAGCTGCTTTGTGCTCTTGTCCCTCTTCCCCTCTTCTGAGAAATCCATCTATACCAAAGCATTAAAAAACTGACCAAATCTTCATATTCATTTCTTATTTCATCAAAATGCCAAGACAAATAGCTGAATACTTCTTTGGTTTGGAAAATTTGGAGGAGCAGGAGCCAAGGAGGGGTGTTAATTTAAGCTTGCTGTTCCAGTTCATCTACAGGTTAAACATAGAGTAATAGAATACTTTGGGTTGGAAGAGACCTTTAAGATCATCAAGTCCAGCCATTAACCCAGCACTTCCAAGTTCACCACTAAACCATCAGCATTACATATACACATCCTATAAACACATCCAGGGATGGTGACTCCATCACTTCCCCAGGCAGTCTTTACAACCCTTTCTGTGAATAATTTTTTCCTAATATCCAACCTAAACATCCGCTGGCACAACTTGAGGCTGTTTCCTCTTGTCCAACTGCTTGTTACTTGAGAGAAGAGACGGACTTCCACCTCACTACAATCTTTGTCAACGTAGTTACAGAGAGCAATAAGGTCTCCCCTCAGACTCCTTTTCTCCAGACTAAACCATTCTAGTTCCCTCAGCTGCTCCTCCTAACACTTGTGCTTTTGAATCACAGAATCATAGATTTCTATTCTGTTTCTGATACAGCTGCACTGTATGCAGACATCTACATAAAAAACCTGGAGTAAAAAAAAAAATACTTGTTTTTTGAGGCTTTGACGGTACTATTTTTGTCAGAAAAGGGGGATGCTTGTCAGAAAAATAAAACCATAATGCTATTGTCTATAAACAAGTTTCAGAACAGTTTCTCAGTTTTAAAAACCATTCATTTGGTAGCATAGCATCAAAGCGCATTGCTAGTCCATTTAGTAATGAAATCTCAATCATAAAATCATAGAATCATTAAGGTCAGAAAGGATCTCTAAGAGAACACACATGTAGATGTGAGGGAGACAAAACAGTGCCAGCACTGCACTCATATCAAAGAGCTTCCATGAAAGGTAGTGAAATCAGTCTAGTTAACATATTTCAAAAAGAATAATTTTCATTTCTGGTCGCTCCTGGCTTCTCCAGCCACAGTGACATGGTGCTTCTGAGACATGTCAAAGGCTCCAGGGGCATGAGGTCTGAATGATTTTGCCCATGTCTGGGACAGGATGACTTGCAAACACTGCACATGATAGATAAGGCATGCAGGTGATGGGAATTCAAGATTTACCCAATGCCAAGCCATCAACAAAATTTGTTTCTCACCTAGAATTCAGTCAGTGACTTCCTTTTTCCTTCCAAGATGGGACAGCTGTTGATCCAAAAATTTTCCTTCAAAATTTCTTCATCAAGAATTAGATGGATATTGTTCTCTAACTGGATGGATGAAAAGACTGACTGCCTCTAGGCAGTAGAGAGAAAGGAAACAGAATTAAATTTCTCTGATCTACTTTAGTTGTCTGTATTAGGATGAGATGACTCACGCCTTGGAAATACCTGCTTCTCTCGATTGATTGCAAAGGAAGGCTAGGCACCAAGCTCAGGTCAAGGAAGCTAAAGAAGCTGAACACATCTGAAGTTAACTAAGATGAAACTTGCCATGAAAATCATTGCATTTCCTCCCTCTAACAGGCACAGTGAAGAAGAAACACAGATATTACCCTACCTTATGCAGGGAGTGAGAATATTCCTTGCTGTACGCAGCTAGCCCAGATGGCAGAGGCAGAAGCAGAAGAGACTCCCCAGAACAGTCCCTATGCAAGGAGTATGAGAAAAGAAACTACTTTGCCTACATGATGTTATAGACTAATTTTGATTGGGAGAGATGTTTGGCTGCACCTGTACACACAGAATCACAGAATGTTAGGAGTTGGAAGTGACCTCTGGAGGTCATCAACTCCAACCCCCCTGCCAGAGCAGGACCATCTAGTCCAGGGCAGGTCACACAGGAACGTATCCAGACGGGTCTTAAAAGTCTCCAAGGTAGGCCACTCCACAACCTCCCTGGGGAGCCTGTTCCAGTGCTCTGTAACCCTTACAGTAAAGAAGTTCTTCCTCATGTTGAGGTGGAACTTCCTGTGCTCCAGCTTGTAACCATTGCCCCATGTCCTATCACAGGGCATAAGTGAAAAGAGGTTTCCTCTTTCTTCTTGACACCCAGCCCTCATACACATTAATAGAGTCTCTCAGCCTCTCCTCATACAGCAGGCGTTCCAATCCCCCTGTCATCCTCACAGCCCTCTGCTTGACTCTCTCGAGTAGATCTCTGTCCTTGAAATGGGGAGCCCAGAACTGGACACAATACTCCAGGTGAGGTCTCATCAGGGCACCTCTATTTGCTTTGATGTATCTAAAGATAATGTGTCATATTTTAAAACAGGTCATACAACAAAGTCTGTATTATTAAGCATTTCATAATATGATTTTCAGTCAAAAAAGCCGTTGTTTCTTAGCTTGATGAAGAACTATTTGGAGTAGCTTAATAGCTGTTAAAATTGGGAGAAAATCAGGACGTGAATAATAACTGCACTTGTCTATTCATGACTAAAAAATTATACATTAAAAATTATGCCAGACTTGAAAGACCATTTAAGAGGATATTCATTTTGATGGTGTGAAAAATGTAAGTCCAGATAAACCTATTCTAAACCTGTTCCTAGTAAATAAAACCTATTTCTAATTTGAAAAAGATGTTTTCCACACCATTTGAGACAGCAGTAGGATCACCATAGAAACATTAATTTGAATGAAGAACTTTCACAGTGTTAATTCAGAGGTACTAGATGACAATAAACACAGTTGTTGTAAAGCATTTCCTATCCATATATTAAAGTGGTGAAGTGCTATTATAGCTGCATCAATGTTCTTTTGAAGTGAATGGGGTAATTTGTGTCCTTAAAACTAAGAACATATTTAAGAGTTACAACTCCTATGACTAGAGATGCACTAGTGTTCTGTGAAATGCTTCCAGTCATCAGGGAAGACAGAGGCTTAATGGGATGTTGTTAGGGTTAATGTGTTATGAAGAGGGGTGTAAGTTTTTTAACCTGTGAGACATTTATAGGAACAGAATTCTGAGTCCTGAGTATCTTATCTGGGCTACAGATCAGAAAACGTGAAAGCAGGGCAAGCAGAAGGGAAGCTGGGAAATCTCTAGGTGTGCTTTTAGCAAGTAAGAGGATTCTTGTGATAAAACAATATCAGTGGATATAAATATGGTCAGCAAAGAAATGAGAAGTACTAAAATTTTAAAAGCGCTTGAATCAAGGAAGTGATGACGTTAGCAACAACTCTTCAGCTAGTAAATCAAGTGAGCTTAGAGACAAATCGAAGTGCATTTTGTAAATTAATGCATGGACCCTGAGGGGGAAAAAAAAGTGTGTGTGGGGGGAGATCAACTGTGATTTATAATGCAGATTATGAAAAAAGGTTTTATAGCATGAAAAGAACTAAAGAAAAAAGAAAAAGAATAAAAGGAGCCTGGTGGAGCGGTAAATTGAGGGATCAAACAGAATATGAATTTTGGGCTTTCCAAGAGGTGTGAATACACCGTGACTGTGGCATGGAAGGTAAGCCCATTGCTAAGCCCCCACCAGGCAGCATTGGCAGGCTCCATGTACCTGATATGGTACATGGTCACAGGCAATACTATGCAGTACAGAGTCCTCTATTAATGCAGGCATAAAAACAGGTCCTTACCCTAAAGGCTAGGAAAGGAGTAGGATACCAGAAGATAATGTATGCATATGGAATATTATAGACTGATAATAACATTTCCTACATTGCTTAAGAGACAATTATGTCACAAGAAAGGAAAAATGAAAAATACAACAAGCAAACTGAGAGTCATCATATTTGGAGAGATATAAGAAAGGAGACTGAAGGGCTAAAAGATACTAAAGAGAGAAAATAAACGACTGTGTTTCTAAATAAAATCTGACAGAAAAAGAACAAACCCACTTCCTAAATTCTCCTGCACACCCAGTACACATCTGTCGTAAGCATCATCCATGGGATGATCAGCTGAAGCAAACCAGCTCTTTAAAGTCCTTTGGGCACCCATGAACACTAGCTGAGCTGTAATGCTCTTCAGAACAGATGAATGCAAGTACTGGAAGAATCTAACCCTTCCTTCTTCCTTCCCCCAGTGGCAGTTCTGATGTCTATGTGAAATTAAAGTGAGTAATTAAAAGAACTGTCTGTTCTATCCAACACTGCAATGACACTATATTTAAATACATGCTCCTGACTTTGTAAAATGCAAGAGCATTAACACAAAAAGTTACGTTGCACTGACTATTTAATATTCTCTCGTTTGCTATGTTAATAATTTTTTTAATGGGGCTATGAAGCAGGGCAGGGGCAAAGAAAAACATTTAGACGTTAGCTTTACTACAGTTAAAGCCTAGAATTACATTTACTTTGACTTAGGGAATTAGGCTAGGGAATAAACCCAAACTGTTACAGATTGTGAATTTAGAAATGTTTCATATATTTTTACATATATATATATATACACTCACACACCCACAGTCATAAATCACTTGAATGTTGGTAAGGCTCGAGTGGAAATTTTAGGTTGAAGATTGACAGACTGTGAAAAGCAAATGTATCTTGGGAATTTTTTTTTATATGAGCTGAAGAATTGCTGTTACATTTGTAGAAGGCTGATTAAAATGCAGAATTGAAAGAAAAAAATCATGGCAACCAATGTATATATTTTAACATCCATATAATGCACCAATAAGCAAAAGACCCCTGATATATTAAAGGAAATGGATGGAAGTAAGATTGCATGATAACCTACATGAAGAGTGGTGCTTATGAGCAGAAGAAATATCATTAATGTCTCAAAGAGGTGCTCAGACAGAATTTGCATAGATACAGCCAAAACAGACACAATGAAATATATTTGCCTATATAACAAAATGCATAATTATATCATTTAACTTTTATCTTGGCTTTTTAGGTTGATTTTATTACTTATAATAAAATGTCACATTTTATGAATCTCAGAGTGTGTTTGCAGTTCTGCTTTTTATCCTTTATTCTCTCTCCTGAACAAAGCCTTTGAACAAATTGAAGTAGGGCTATCAGTCAGGGGAAGTGAGGCCTTTTCTAATCTGGTCACCTTAATTAGTAGCTAATTCATTGAACAAAACAGGCAAGAAATTTCCAATTGTATATGCAACACATAAACATTAGGCATTAGAAACTTTCTAATTGTTGCCTTAATATTTTCCATTTAAAACTGTAAATATTTGTCTCAGCTGAAGCCATCTATCTTACACTCCTAAAAGGGACAGTTGCCAAAGGGACCAGTTTTCAGACTGTGGTCCCCAGGTGAGTGTTATGTTGTGATTTGTGACAGCAGCTGAGTGGAGGGCATGAAAGGGGACGGTATGAGGGCACCAACAGGGCCAATGGCTGCTTTTCTCACACGACACTGGCCTCCCTCCCAGGGGCCTAAATCACAGTCAGATGGCAGACTGGGACTTGTAAGAAATCTTTAATTGCTGCTTGGTCAGCTGTGACAGAAGTGATGAATCCAGCTCTCAGTGTCTTAAAGATGGCAAGATTTCTGTGAGCAGCATATCATATCATCCTGCTCTGGAGTCTGCTCCAGAGGATTGGAAAGGTGCTACAAAACCAGTCCCTCAAACCTAATGGAAAGCTGTGTCAGATTTATATCCAGGTCACTGAAATGAGGCTCTTTCCTAGGAGGGGAAGTCCATTGTCAAGGAATAAATCACAAGAGTGTTTTATACTATCTCATAATGATACCCTTAATTCAACTCTGAATTACTCAGCCTCAGATTAATAGGACAAAATAAACTGTTATGGCAGAGGTTTAAATAAACATATTCTCTTTTCTGACTGCAGCTGGAGGGCTGATTCATAAGGAGAATAAAGCATTGGTGAGAACTGACACCAGTGTCACTCGACAGGCGTCTTTGCTTTTCTCATTCTGGAAAATGAACTCAGATAAGACTTGCCAAGTCCTCCACACCAGGCTTAATGACCATCCTTTCATATCACAGGACCTTCAGGAATATTTGAAATTTTATTAAAACAATAAGAGCACCACCAACATCAAATACTTTTAAGCAACAAGTTAATTTCCTTCAAATCAGAAGATTTTTAAAAACAAATTTAGTTTTCTTTCTTTCCCGCTTTCTAGTATCCTTCAGACACAATCTTCCAGGCCTTTTCCAACAGTTATGAATCTTGAAATCTTTGGGTTTTTCGGTACTGAAAGCTGAGATTCTGACATAAGTACTGGTGGCTGAGAGTGGAGCATCTAAGAGGAATGCCTTGCCTTACACAATCAAATTATGATAAAGCCATAAATTCAAAGTATTGCATGCCCAGAGGTTGCTCTTCTTGTTCTCTACAGATTTAGGTCCATGTAGATCTCTGGAGCTCTTGGGCTATCTTTGCTATAGCAAAGGAAACATACATGTGTATATATATATATAGAAAATAAAAGTAAAGTAATATCTAGTAAAGTAACTAACAAACCACAGACAATTTATAACTCGTGAGAGCAGTTTCTGCTGTGCTTTTGTCCTGAGCTACTTAGCAATCCCCAAACAATTCCCAGGCACAGTTTGGGTGTTAGGAAAAGCCATTCCTAAAAAGCTGTTATGATGTGACCACTTTGCCTGAAAGGTGGAAAAGATTTTTGTAGTTTTGTGTCAGATGGCCTAAAGGCCAGAGGAAGTTCCCAGGAACAATTTACTTATGACTACAGAGACAGCTGCAGATTTGAATGGCAGAAGAGGAGTTTTTGTGTTCTGAAAGGACGAGTGTCTCCAGGGATGGGGCCTCCACCACCTGTCTGGGCAACCTATTCCAGTGATCTATCAACCTCATATTGAAGAACTTTCTCCTAACGCCTAACCTATATCTAGATTAAACCTTTTCTAGCTTAAAGCCATTAACCGTTGTCCTGTCACTACAAACACTTGTGAATAGTCCCTCCCCTGCTTTCTCGTAGGCCCCTCTCAGGCACTGGAAGGTCGCTATAAGGTCCACCGGGAGCCTCCTCTTCTCCAGGCTGAACAACCCCAACTCCCTCAGCCTGTCCTCACAGGAGAGCTGCTCCAGCCCTCTGCTCATTTTTGTGTCTCTCCACTGAACACACTCCAACAGCTCCACGTCCTTCTTGTGCTGGGGGCTCCAGAGCTGGACACAGCACTCCAGGTGAGGTCTCACCAGGGCAGAGTAGAGGGGCAGGATCCCCTCTCTCCCTCTGCTGGCCATGCTCCTTTTGATGCAGCCCAGGATTTGATTGGCCTTCTGGGCTGCTGCTGCACATTGGTGGCTCATGTCCAGCTTCTCATATACTAGTACCCCCAAGTCTTTTTCCAAAGGACTGCTCTCTAGCATGCCCACTCCCAGTCTGTATTGGTAATGATGGTTTCCCCTCCCCAGTTGGATGCAGGACCCTGCACTTGGTCTTGTTGAACCTCACAAGGTTCACCTGAGCCCACCTCTCCAGCCTATCCAGGTCCCTCTAGATGGCCTCCTGTCCCTCTGGCAGCTGATAGGTGAATTATGCAGCTAATATGTGCACACCATAGCCCAGGTGCACTCCTTCACCCAGACTCTACTGCAGCTTCCTGGGGTGAAGTTTGACATATCTAAAGGAGTCTGAAGGTGATTCAGATGCCTTCCTGTCACTGTGCAAACATATCTATTTCTCTCATGCCCTAACTGCTGTTTTCCTCCTCTCTGAGAATAAGCTCCAAATAAAGCAGAGGTTTAACTGACCATCACTGATGTTATTATTCTTGCAGTTCATCTGGGACTTCTTTAGATATTTTACGAATTTTCCAGACTAGGTCACCACAAAATACCCTTAATAACTGATGGGTCCATATGGGCATCCAGATGCAGAAGTTTCTCATCACTGCTTGTGACAGCTAGCTGCCCATCCCTACCTTATGGCTTTTTGAATTATTCTCTTGCTCTATTCTTGGCTCCCTGGGTTAAAAAAAACTTAACTAAAAGAACAAGCTAACTCATGACTTCATACTCTTAATATTTGGTGCTCTTTGTGAAAATATTGTGTGCTTATTTTCGTGTGAGAGAAAGTACAGAGAGTGATCAAGCAGAAATTCAGGAAAATGGGAGTGAGAATGAACAAAGAACATGAGAATCACAATAGCTCTTTTTCAAATAGAAGGAAGAGAGGTCATAGGGAATGCAGAAAGAGCACAAAGAGGGAAAAAAAGCAAACAAGAAGAGACAAAATGAACTAGGAACAGGACTACAGAGTCAGGTTTATATTAGTGAAATGGGAGAATAAAAAGTGTCAGCAGTTTTGGGGAGTGAATGTTTAATATCAGCTCTGCTGCTCTGCTCTTGCCCAGGAGGCAGCTTGTCTCAGTGACCTCTTTTGAGAGGCTTCATCCACAACCATCTCAATACTTTCAGCACATTCCCTGTGTGTGCAGGTGTTCACCATGACTACAGTAAGCTCAGTACTGTACTGTGGAGTAAACTTGGTTCTTAGTATGCCTTTGAAAGAAGTTTTATTTTTTATTAAATTCTGCTTTTATATTTTATTTTTAATTCTGCTTTTATATTTTATTTTTATTAAAATAAAAGCTAGGGATTTGTGTCCATTAGTATCTGTGCTTAATTTCTAGTTTGCATTTATCCAATTATTGATTTTTTTTCCCCATTGAAGGTCTTACAAAATTGTAAGTTTTTTTTAAAACAATGTTTATTTTCAGTCTTTACTAAGTGACAGACAACATGACATATTGCTTTAGGACAGATTAATACATAGCATCTTTTTATGAAAACTGGATGATAAATGACACAATGCATAAGTGAAAGATGAGCTGACAAATCTCAGAATGATGGCGTTTCTCTTGAATGTCTTTGCCACAGCTTGCTCACACATCCTTCTTTGAACACAGCATGGAATCAGACTATTTATTTTTCCTTTCAAGTTGAAACTAGAGATCCATTGAGATGATATATATTCTGTGTACATGAAAATGTGTTTGTGATTATGATGCATTCAGCTGGGATCTGTTTCTGCAACACCAAGACTATTCTTTCTTCTAGGAAGATTTATTTGAAAGTTAAACAGAAATAAAGTGAAATTGTGATGCAGTCTGGGAACAGTAACAGAGTTCTTTCTTCTGCCTTTAAAAAAATATATATTCAAACTTGTGGAAACAATTATCATTTAAAGTAATCTTTCTATGATGACTAGAAGAGAATGACTTGAAAAAGAAAGGCTTGACTAGGTTCATTTCAAAGCTTAGGAGGTGTATTTGCTAAATGGAAGACAGATTTAGTGCAGCCCTTGCAAAACAGGAGAGTGCAAGGGGACATTCCTATCATTTGCATTTCTTGCTCACTCTCCTGCCGTGTGGCATCATAGGCACCAAGCTCATCAGCAAGGGCAGGTCTGGGAGCATGCAGCCTCATGCCAGGTGTTAGGGATGGCTTCAGAAACCAGAGCACCCCTTACCTTCCAAAGGACAGGACACAAAGAAGCGTGGGGCAGCCTGAACAATTTTGAGCCCGCTGGCTAAAAAGGTCCCATGGGTTTAGGGACTTCTTGGGTGAAGCTGGGTCTGCTATGGTGGGCAGGCAGGAGCACCTGGCAGAGACTGGGATTATAACTGAGCCATCCTGTCCATGGTGGACAGCCAGAGGCAAGCTCACTCTTGTGCCACCCATACCGGATCTGGTTGGGATGGAGTTGTCTTGCCCCATTGCTGCCCTCACAGTGCTGTGCCTTGTGTTTTTGCTCAGCAACAACAGCTAAGGGGGAAGGGCATTTGTTATCAAGGTGCTTGTCTTCTGAATCAATCACTGTGTGTACTGAGATGCTGCTTCCCA
Organism: Merops nubicus; assembly: GCF_000691845.1. Classification (NCBI taxonomy): domain Eukaryota; kingdom Metazoa; phylum Chordata; class Aves; order Coraciiformes; family Meropidae; genus Merops; species Merops nubicus. The sequence goes on from NW_008598526.1 coordinate 39,770, forward strand.
GGAAGCAGCTGGGCATTGCCTGCTGGTGAGAAGTAGAGAATAAATATTTTTCCTTGCTTTGCTTCTGTGTGTGGCCTTTGCTTTGTTTCCCTAAACTGCCTTTATTTTGAGCCATAATTTTTTAATCTTATTTTCTCCGCCTGGCCTGCTAAGAAAGGGGAGTGATAGGGAGGCTTGTTGGGCATCTAGAGGACAGCCAAGGTCAACCCACCACACTGGGGGTTTCTCCTTCCCTCTCCTGTTCCTCTCATGGAGGAATCTTATCACTGACAGAGAAGGTCAAAGCAAACAAAACCAGTAAAATCTTTAGCCATGTTTAACCCACAAAAGCCATGAGTCTGGCCTAACAGCAGTCCATTTGGTCCAGCATATGAAGACAGATGGAGGAACACTGTACCTTCTTTATCCTTATTCAAGGAACGACTGTTGGGAAGAAAGGAAGAAAAGGCAGAAAGCAGGAAACATTGCGGGGGGTCAGGGAAGGAGGAGAGAACATTGACAGTCCAGAGCAGGGCTTCCCAGCATGGGGGAGTTCTACTAGAGAAGTGCTGCTACCCCGAGAGACCGTTCCAGCATGGAGATGCTCTTGGAAGAGAAAAGCAAAACGCCAGGGTTAAAGGATTGCTATTCTCTGAGTGTTTTGTAGCTGCAATCCCAGTCTGGACTTTTATTTGAAAGTGTCACTCATAACTGCAGCATTTGGGAAACCTGCTGTGTAGGAAAGGTCTCATTAACACTGAATCACCCATCCCCTGCTCATCGCCACCCTGCTGGTACAGGGAGCTGGCAACAATGATCAGCTCAGCGTAGGTGGCTCTCTTTTATCAACTAACTGAAGGCTACTGAAAGGAAGGGAAAAAAAAAAAAAAAAAAAGAGTGCCCCAGCTGAGAATTAAGCCAGAAACACTGACTGAAGATGGGGTTGGAAAACGGCAGTACTGCCATAGCTAAGAGAGCAAATACCAGTTTGTTTCAATGCTGGAGAAGTGAGGACAAACTCTGACTGTTTCTCCTCAGCTGGGTTGTTGCTTTCATTGCTGGGTGTTAAATGAAACATTCCTTCCGTTTCCCACCATTCTAGGTAGAGCTGACATCTGAGTCTTCATCAGGAGGCCAGAAGACTGTTTTGAACTCCGCGGGAACTCCTGAGTGTGTGAAAGTGATGGAAAGTTCTATGGCTGAAATTCAGTTGTTTTTTCTCATTTGTGGAAAGAACAATTCTCCCAGAAATGGGAGAAAGTTACAGCTACAGAAGTATCACATCACTGTTTGTGAAATTAAAGGCTGCACAGCATACTCTTACAGGGCAGTAATGAAATGTGCATGTTTCCTTCATCTGTGAGCTACATGTAATGAGAGAACTGCAGACCCACCAGCTAGCCATCTTTACCAGCTGAACAGCTCAGCAGATGTACAGTTTCTATTTCCCTCCTGTTGTTGCTTTGGGAGGCTGAGTAATGTAAGGAAGGGAAAAAAGCCAGTGACCAGAAGCAGCTCATGCTGCTAATCTAAGCTGACCTAATGAGGTGAGAGCAGATACCTCCCAACAGGGCAAGCCTACAGCGGGGTGATCAGCCTCAAAGTGATGCAAGAAAGAAGAGTTCCTTGGTTTGTGTGTCCTGTTTGAAATGAGGAGTATTTCTAATGGGACCCACTAGGTAATAACAAGTAATTCATTTGAGATGTGCCTCATTTCCACTGCTTTGAAGAACAAAATCAGGTTAATTAATTAAAAGAATTTGGGTCATGATCAAGCCAGACGACATACAATTTGCAGATTAAACTGACTCAAGACACAGCTGCTCAATGTGCTAAAATAATATTATGAACCTCAGGGCAGTTTTTAAGAAGGGCTATAATTTCCTTAACTGCACAATCTTCAGCAGAGTACTCCTCACACACTTTCTGTGAAAGAAGCACTGCCTTCAGCCTGTCTGAAAGAAATGATCTCACTTCAAGTGAACTTGAGAGTATCAAGTACCCATAGAAATGAGAGCCTTGAAGGACCTATAATTGAGGTAATTTTGCAAGATTTGTTTTATTTATCTTCTTTCTGGTAAAACAGAGAAGAGAAGAACCCCTCAATATTGAAATTTCACTTTTCACATTTTGATATTTTCAAAATCTCACTAAGGGAAAATTTTCTCATGAGTCAAATACAATTTCTACCACTTTACAGACCTTTCATGTCTTAAGTGGCTTGCTCAAGCCCCAGCCATAGATGACAGTTTAACAAGATCTGAATCAGGTGTCAAAGTAGCAGCAGAAACACTAATTACTCGTAATAATTAAGCTGAATGTTTACTGCTAAAATAATTTCCTAATAAAATACTCCTGTTTCATGCATTCAACACTATGTTTGTCAGGAAATCATGTGAAAGAATAGTTCAAATATACTTACATTATGAAATTAAATACTTTTAAATGATGTTGCCATTAATAAGATTGTTAGAAATTTTTTTCTCTATCTTGAAAGATTATATTATCTGAATTTTTCTTGTGTCAGAAAGATAACATTTTTAGCTTAGCAGCTAAGTGATATGAATTAACGTATCTTCAAAAATCAACCCATACAACCCATGTTGTGCTCAACTGCTCACCTCAGAAGATCTGCCAAAGGTTGGAGAAGGACAACAAAGCTGATTGAAGTTACAGATGAGCTTTTATATGAGGAGGAACCAGGTAAGTTAGGAGCTCTCCATCTCCATAAGAAGTGACTGAAGTGGATGCTGCTGTTTTTTATAAAATCATGAATAACACTAAGATTGTGACTAGGCAGTGACTATACACTGTTCCCTAGTGTGAAAAGAAATCTCAAATGAACCTGATGAGATCTGAGCTGCCTCACAAATGACACTTTCACAAAGCTGCCAGTGATCAAGCACAGCTCTATCCACATCCATAGGATGCACATACATCTGATTCAGGCCCAGCTCAACAGGGTGCAAAGAGCACTGAGGTATTGTACCTGCAGAGCTCGTGTGTTCATGGTGTCAGTTGAGGAAAAGACTGAGAGGGGATGTCATGGGGAAACACAAAAACAGCAAGATGATGAATAAGGTGAATGCAGGAACAGTTATTCACCAAACCCTGCAAACCTAGAAGAGGCCACTTCGGAAATGAGCAGACCAGCCTGAGGGGGATAACAGAAAGCATTTTTTTAAGCAATGAATAGTGAACTCCTGGAATGTGCTGCTCTGGAGAGGGGGCAGGCAACATCAGCAGGCTCTAAAGGGTTTGGACAATTTTGGAAAACAGGTCCATAAGCAGGTAGGAAAGGAACTAGACAAGGACTTAATATCCCTAATCCAGGCCTTCTGGGAGTGCACAGAAGATGGGCTCAGGTGCTCTCCCAGGCTCACGTGCAGTGAGGCAGATGGCAGAGATAGCAGGGAGCCTGGTCTGACCCTGCCAAGCACCTTTCTTCTTCTTATGCCTTAACTGTGACAGCTACAACTCAGAAAACCTCCAGAAGTCTGCATGAAGTCCTAGGTGTTGTTTCACACACAACGACATAACAATGTAAGACTTCAGTGCTTATGCAGTTTCTTGAGGTTTTCCTTGAGAGTGTAGTTTTCCCTCTCACTTTGTGTCTTTTTCATTATGTTTTTGTTTTTGTTTTTTTTTTATTTATTTATGGCATTAACAGTCCAGAAATTCATTTTTCTCTTGGAGGACACACTATAATCCTCTCAGTAAAAGTAAAAAGAAGAGAGAGAAATTAGTAAAAGTTATGCCTTTGCCTCAGCCCTGAGCAGACTGGTAAGAAATGAAGAATAGCAAAGACCATACACATATCCTCACAATTTGAAGAGGCCTGAATGTTAACAAGCAGTTTGAAAAAAAAAATAAAAGTTTTGGTTCAATCTCATTTTCTGTGTCCCAGTTTACCACAAGTTTCATTTAATAAAGAATGATTTTCCCAATGAATTCTATTTCCTCTGTAAAGAAAATTAAGAACCATTAGCAAGGAAAAATTATTCAGTCTTTTGAAAGATCTAGTTAAGTTGCAGGGCTCAGCTGCTCAGCTGCTGAATTGCTATAAAAGTCCCCAGGAGATTCTTTCTATGCAGTATGGAGAAATAACATGTAACAGTCAAGACAACTACAATATAATTTATAAGAAACGGTAAGTAAAAATATAGCAAGTTCCTATTTGTATTACTGGCTGCACACTAGAAGTTTTTGACAAGCAAAGTAAATAGTTACATGAATGGTTGTGCTCTTCAGAAGCTTCCTGATCAAACCTACTATTCTCTGATGTTATGTAAATATTTTGAGTAAAGTATGTGTTGGCATTAAAGTTCAAGAGGGGCTACATAAATGAGGATCTGCGGGTTAATTGCTGGAAATGACTTGCAGAACTGCTTTCTTTCCTCAGTTCAGTAAACATTATTCTAAACACAAAGGCAAGCTGAGCCACAACTCCTCTTGACATAGACAATAGCATTACAAATTCACATAGTTCACAGAAAGGGACGTTTGTGCATTAATCCATCCTAGGGTTTTATGGGAAATGCTTTGTCTGAATCTAGCTATGTATTTATTGTTTCTGTTGACTAAACAAACCATTTTGATCTGAGATTTTTTTTTTTTAGTTGGCTTCTTAAATAATTTGTTTACTCTTGTATCCATTTAGATTTCTGTCATAGTTTCCCTTGTTGACACTGCACTAAATCAGTACCCTTTTTGTCATCTTCCCCCTTGCTAACATCTTTTTCTTCTCCATGGACTCTGACAGTCCTGCTCCTTAGAACAATCTAATTCAGGAGGAGAATTAAGTTAAACTCAGAGTTCCCAGTGTGATTCTTGTATGAAGATTGATGTTTCTGTTTCTGACCAGTATGGTGGTAACTTGTCCACTTTTCTAGCTGTACTGTTAGGCTTTTTCTGCTCCTGCAAATCTCAAGGTCTTCCTGGTGTCAATTTTTCTCTTGCAGATGGCTGTCCCACTGGAGGACCATAATCCAGTCTGAGCTCCTGCATGATACCATGATTAGAGCTTTGCACTGAGCTGTAATTCATTTTGTAATTACTTAGGGTGTAATTCATTCTGTCTGACTTGTGGTACCTGCAGAACAAAAGTTCACAGATGAATCAGTTGATCAAAACTGCCTTTACAGTCACTGGGGCAAAACAGGTACTTCCATCTTACAATTCATATTAGTATTTTTACTGTCCTGTTTAGACCAACACAAACAGGGTCCCCAATACTTGTCTCCACATTGCTTGCCCATGGAAAAGAAGGTTACCGACTCAGTTTACCCATCAACACTGTCAAGATTTGGTCAGAAAGGTCCCATCCTTATTGTCAAGTGGCAGAAAATCTATCATGATTCAAGGAAAACTGTTCCAGTGTTTGAGCTCCTACTCTGTCTTGAAAATTTCTGATATTTCAGCTTTTGGCTTTCACAACGATTTTTTTCACTAGATTACGGAGAAAAGCTACTGTCAGACAGAGCTTGACTCATCTGCCCTCAAATAATAGCTAGTCTTTAAAATCATAAACTAGTATAATCTTCATTATCTATGAGAAGTGACTGTTGAAATTTGTACAATACTTTGTATGATGTAGGATTTGTAATGAGGACTAACTGGCTAAGCAGCAACAAAGAGTTAGGACTCCCAGATGCAGTCACAGTAAAACAACCTGGATTTCAGTACAGACACCATATGCAGACTTTCTTACCTCAAACCCATTCAGCAAGTGTGTTTGGACTACAGCTCTCTCCCCCTTGCAAACATGGGGAGAGTGCAAGACTGAAATGACTGCTGCTGTCTCCAGGTTAGGCAGTGAAATGAGGCAAGCAATAGTCATGGAAGAGAGTATTCAGGAGATTTTAAAACATCAGGATAGACAATGAGAGATTAATTATTTCCATACCCCGTCCCAGATGAAATAGGGGTGTCCCTGTAATACCTAAGTCATGTTCCAGAGACCATTTCCTCCAGGAGCTGCTGCTTTACTTTATGGGAATGATCTCCCCAGCTTCCCTACATAGAGCCCTGGCTGCATTTGAAGCTACACCTTCATGGGAAACCATTCAGTTCTAATGTAGCAACAGTTTGCCTTCCCCTTTTCATCATCTCTGACTCATAGAGGAAGGTCATGCTCATATTTAGAGTTTAAACTAATAAGCAAAGGGCTTGTTCTTTTATTTTTTGGATCAAAGTGTCTCCAAAACTTTTTTAGTGTTAATTATATAATGATAATAATCTAACCCAATAAATAACCAGGTAAAATGCAGCCAAACAAAAGGATATTTAAGCCAATTAATTTCAAAATACGAGCTATAATTTGGCAGCTGAATACTAATGCTTCACTAGCACTTTTCACTGCAGAACTGCAATAGTTACATCTTTAGATGTGTCACTATATGACTTGAAGGTGCAAAATAGTGGTACTCTTAAATGTTACAAAATGTGTTACTTTTGCTCATTTTGATTGTAGTACATGAGCTTTTCTTTCAAAATAAAACACTTCTTAAAACAGTTAACTAACGTTAGATGAGAAAAATGTCATTCAGAATAATCACTGTCCACAAGTTTTTACAAATATCTTTTGTTAATGTGTTTTCCTGGCCTTATAAATGGTGTCTGGATTATTAAGTGGGCAATCTATTTGGGAATCTAAATGCCATTAAGGCAAGAAGAATAGGCCTCTTTTTGGCAGAATATAAAAGACAATTCAAATATGTCCATGAATATTAAGGACTTGCTCTCCTTTCAAGAATTCTTTTCATTCATCTACCAGTTTTCCTAAGGAAATGGCTTTTCATTAGTATACCCTCATGCCCTCTAAATGAAACTAGTTTAGTACCCAAATCAAACACCCTGGTTTCTGAAAATGCCACTGAGAAGCAAAACACACAAATCTATAGCTGGCAAGAAGAAAGTAATTAATTCAGAAGTATGAAATAGAGACATTTCAATCAGCTGTTGAGTAAGTCTAAAACCAGCTTGGGTGATTTATGTAACTTTTATGTGCCATTTTTTACCTATTTAAAACATGATTAGTAGATCATACGTCTTGATATCATTAGAAAAAAATGATTTGTTGCACTGAGGCAGAGGCCCAGTGCTCTGAGTAGGTTATTCCAGACTCTTAGACTTTGACTAGAGATGAAGAATGAAGGAATCTCCTGGATAGTCATATCAGCCTGGAAAGAAGAAACTCAGCATCACTGAAAGGAATAGGATTTAGGTGGAATACCTGTGTTCTTGCAAGACCAAGCACATTCAAGTCTGGACATAAGTTACTTTTTTTTTTTTTTTTTGCTGTTAACATTATATTCTACATTAAGATATCTAACAATCATTAATAGAAGAGGGAAATGGTTTTCCTCTAGGAATACCAGTACAAATAAACAAACAAGGTGTCATTATGTGAGCAAGACTTCTCAAGAGAGTTTTCCCAAGGCAAAAGTGTCTGATGTGAGATGTTGCCTTCTCCTGGTCATTCTCTGCCTCTGGCTTCAAGAAACAGCAGTTCAGGTACTGTCAGCAGTCCTAGCCAGAGAAATTCTAACAACACAGATAAAACACAAGAAAAAAAAAAAAAAGGCATCTGGGTTGGTGGCTGCTGCAGAAATATATGCCCAGACACTGACAGGTTGCATTAACAACTGCAAAATAGACTATGTGCCCACAAAATCCAGATAATTCTGCAGGGAGTACTCTCCACAGCTGAAATTTTGAGTTCAGTGTAATCCTTCTACTCCATGGCTCAAGGCCAATGTTAGAGAAATCTATCTATGGTTCATCAGATTATCCTCTGGATTCTTCAACAACCTACAGGCTTGATACTTTTCATTGCAGAAAGAAACTACTATTATGTAATTTTACAGGTGGGAAATGGGACTGAAGATGGTTGTCCTGGTTCCGTGTAA
>NW_008598527.1:0-3992 GCF_000691845.1 Merops nubicus
CCCCCACGCCGTGAATCCGGAGCTAAAGCCAAAGACACAAGACACCGTCCGGGAGCGGGGCTGCTCCCGGGCAAAGGCAGCCCCTGGGCACTGTGCCAGCCCCACCTCAGCCCCAGCTCCTCCACCTTGGAGGCAGCTGCCTGATCTTACTGCAGCAACAGGCCCTTTCCTCCATGACCTTCCCATGGCAGTTTTTAGGAAATACAGCTACAGTTAGCACTCTCAGAAATCTGTTCAGTTATAAATAAGCAGCCCTTAGGCTTCCCGAGCCTTTCTTGGTACAATTAGCTTGGGCTGAAAAGGTTGCTCTGATTTGGTGATGTGTGAGTATTTTACAGTCCCCTCACCCCGTGACCATCACAGCATTGCTAATGCACGCTGGGGTCTCCTTGGCAGCCGTGCTGACCCTCATCTCATCAATTTATTGTACCCCTAGGGCGAGTTCTTGTTTATAACGAGAAGGGAACTGGCCACTGGGGCAATCTGTCTTTAGAAAAAGCCACTGACAGAGCAAAATCTCCTTCATCTGCCTCTACAGATCTGCATAAGGCTGTTACAGCTCTTAGTTACTTGGACGTGTCCTCCTTTCCTGGGGGAGGTGAATCCTGGATGTCTGATGACCTAGAAATGCAGAGACAGCAGACAGTGGGCTGGGAGCAGCAGGGTGGGAGGCACGCCTGTAGCTGCCCTGCCTGGGGCTGACCACACGAGCTGGACACAGCCTGTGGGGGAGGGAAGCCCTCCCGGCTGTGCTGCTGTGGAACAGATCACAGGATCACCATGCAGGATATGTAACATCCGTGCTATAGAATCACAGAATAGCTCCAGCTGGAAGGGACCCATAAGGGTTATCAGGTCTGTGACGACACCCATGATGGGCTCAAACAGGCATACCACTGTGCCAGGCCTGTTACCTGGGAACTTAAGGGATACAGAGCAGAAATTCCCAAAGCATTGTGCCTGTCGGCACTGCCAACCAGCCATAAATTAACTTTAATCTAGCTAATTTGCATTCACGCTCAAAATTTAATTCTCCAGGTAATATTTGTGTTTTGCTGTGCACCTTGTCTCTCCATCAGAAGTGGAAGTGTGAGGTCCCTGACAGAAACCAAGAAAAGGTTCCTGGTAATTTATGCGAGAGTGTGCTCTGAAACATGGATTTTTCTTCTTCTTTTGCAGCCAGGTACCAGTTTGACAACTTGCCCCAAGGTTTTGGCTGCTGCAAGCCTGGCGAATTAACGCTGTGTGTATACAGAGGTGTTTGTGTGCATGGGTAGGGGGTATGTACACAATCATAGCAATTTACAAATACATGGTGTTCTAAAAAGCTTCACTTCGTAATAGATTATCCAGCTAATTAATTCTTCAGGCTAAGGCTGAGTTGGGTACGTTATAAAAATGTGTCATTATTTACAAGAGGTCAGCAAGAAGAAAATCAAGGGGAAAACAACTTTGGTGTTAACAGGGGCTGACTCTGCTGTGCCCAGGAGCCTCTGGAACAGGGGTGATGAAGTGAAGGATTGTCTTTCAGGCCTGTAGGGTGTCAGCCTCTGTGCTGCACTGAGTTATGCTGGATGGGAATTTCGATTATAATTCCTGTTTTGGGGGCTTGCCTGAGAAAAACCCCACACTGCTGGTAAGGTGCAGACCCAACACAGCCACTGCAGTGTCCCACCTGTGAGACACGCTGGGAAGTGCCTGGGTCACGCTGGGGGGGCTCGGTGGGGGCTTGTTCTGAGCTGCCAGGGCACGCCTGCCGTGTTCCTTCTGGGGGAAAGAAGTGGGATGGAAGCTCCTGAGGAAGCTCTTTGCTGCTCCTCACAGACCCGAGAACACCCGTGTGCACCATGCTGCACACCAGACACCCCCAAGACAAACAGGGGCGTGGGCTGCTGGTCACCCAGGGATGAAGTGAGGGATTGCCCCAGGTGCTGCCCCTTCTGAACCTGTCCAGGACACACAGCAAAGAGCTACGACCATAGCAAAGAGAGGTTCTACCTAGGAAGCAAATCTCTGCAGGTTTGCTTCCAATTGCTCCTCTCTGGGAATTAGCAGGCGAGTAGCTAGCAGCCTCTTTATCAGCCGGGAGCTCGGGGTGTGCAGAGCTCTCCCAGGCGCCTCAGAGCCACCCTGTGCTGGAGCTGTCACCCTGAGCACCAGTGACACTGTCACCCCTGCCCGAGGACCTCATCCCATCCAATCTCAGCTGCAGATTCAGACTGACGTTGTCAGGTCTGGGCATTTCAGTCTGGAACAACCCCTGAAACGTGAAGGCAGAGAGACAGTGCAGCAAGGCACCCCACGCCTCCATAGCAACTGACAGGGGTTAATTTGCCAGAAATCACCTTAATATTACTGAGCCAGATTCTGCTCTTTACAGAGATGAAGATGTTACACAGGATTTACAGTGCAGTAAAAATGAGCAGCCTTTGAGTCATTGCCTCTCTGTCTTCCCAGGAATGTCATTTATTCAATTGGAGCCTTCTTGATTAATTGAATTTCCCCTACACAGTTCACTTTAAACAAAGCTGTTTCGGGTCAGCCTGCACAGCAAAGACCTGCCAATTAGTATTCTAATAAAGCAGCTCATTAGCCTTATCTCCATACCCCTGTGAAGAAAGCCATTTACAGCCCCTTTCAAAATGGATGAATAGATCTGTAGAGGAAGGCAGCTGATAGAACCTTACAGGGGAATTTAAGCTCCAGTAGCTCATCATCTCCCCTGTGGATTGTTTCTGGAAAGATGTGCTGCTGACCATAAAAAAAACCCCTTCTCACAACTAAAGCACACTAATAAAGAGAACTGGAGTCCTCAGCACAGCAGAGCCAGGGACCTGCTGTAGCGGGGACAGAGGAGCCCCAGCAATGCCCCGAGGGGGGAACCCCTCTGCTGGGAGCCCAGCAGGAGAGAGTTGGGCTGGGGCAGCTGAGAGGAGAAGGCTCCAGCTGGGACTGCCAGGACTTCAACAGGACCTCCATGAAAGCTGGGGAAGGACTCTCTGTCAGGGGGTGTAGTGATAGGACATGGGGCAGCAGTTTCCAGCAGAGAGGGCAGGTTTAGAAGTTGGGAAGGTTTTCACTGTGAGGGTGGTGAGACATTGGCACAGGCTGCCCAGGGAAGCTGCGGGTGCTTAATCCCTAGGAGAGTTCAAGGCCAGGTTGAACAGGGCTTTGAGCAACTGCTGCATTCCTACTTAAAAACATTAAGGCCACTTTTAAAAAGAATTTGTACTGATGTAAGAAATACAAGGCCAAAGGATCTGAAAGTAGACAGGTTACTGCCTGAGCTCGTTGTCCATGATAAGCCTGAAGCTGGTCAGCACCCCTGGCAGCACTGGGAGGAGGAGCATCTCCCCATGCTGCTGGAGCACAGGCTGCTCCAAAGGGAGTAACTGCACCAATACACTGGAAGCCACAACCCAACAACCTCATCTGTGTTTGGGACAATTCTTACTAGAGCACCTGTTTCCAGCAGGAGCAGAGGGATTACTGCCCCCACTGTACAAACCCTCCTAATTTCTGCTACAAAGTGCTGCCCACCCTGACCATGGAGGAACTTGCTCTGTGAACATCCCTAGCTTGCCAGGGGTGGCTGCAGACAACAGCGTCACGCTGGAGCTCCTGCTCCAAGTTTATTCAAGTCCCAGGCAGGGACTTTGGGTCTGTTTGTCCCTCCCTCCAAAATGAAGGCAACGCAGAAAGTATAAGGAAGGACTAAAGCTCCCTCTTCTAGGGGCATGGATCCTGACCAGGCTTGGGGGGTGGGTCTTCTGCTGACCATTTGCCCAGTATAGAATGACATTATCACTAACAGGCAGCCCAGCAGCCAAATTCCTCCCTGCACTCCCACACCCCACCCCAGAGACCCAAAGTGCCAGACAGCCAGAGGAGGAACAAGTCCCTGCACTCCCCCACCACAGGGCACGTGAAGAAGGGAGCAGCCAGGCCAGGAGCCAAGCCAGGGGCAATGGCAGCAGCCAGGACAGGGGCGC
>NW_008598527.1:4008-5378 GCF_000691845.1 Merops nubicus
CCTGTGGCAGGTGGGGGCAGCTGGTTGGGATCTCCTCATCAGGTCCCACCCAAGGCTGACCCTGGGTGGAAACCAATCAGGAGGGGGTTTCTTGCCTGGTTGTGGACACTATCCATATGCCAACCCTCATTCAGAGCTTGGGGTTTAAACCCCAGCACTTCACTGGGACACATCCCCACTGACCTCCCATATTGTGGTCCTGCCACACTGGTGGCCTCAGGAGCCTTTGGGACCATGGAGGGTTCCCCTGGGAGACTGGGGGAATAGTGGGGCCACTGGCAAGAGGGTGGCAGAGGGGACAGTGCCACAGACTGGATGGGTGTACACACCTCGAGGGGAGCAGGACAAGAAGCTTGTGGACAGCAGAAAAACAGGGAACAGGAAAATATATCTTCTGAAACTAAATAGCATCATGTCTTGAGCAATTCCAACCCAAAGGAGAGGTTTTCTCCTGACATGCAGGGTCTCAGGGGTTTGCACCTGGAGCCAGAAAGCCTTTGGGCCAGATGTAGGAAGTGGGACTGGTTCTGGGTGTAGCTCCCAGCGTGTATTTAGGGTTTGGCCACATGTGTGCTTAGACACGTGCTGCTCAGTTCCTAAGTACAATCTAGTGCCTCAAGCCCAGCTCTTCCTTCTGCAAACCTGGGCCTCAGCATGTTTCAGAGGTTATTTCTTTTAAACAGGCAAATATCAAATAGAGTTACAGTAAATGTTGGGGGGGTTAAAATTAAACTAAGATAGCTGGGAAAAAACCTGAAATTCTGGATGCTCAAGGCCCTTCAGTCAGTGTAAAAGCCAATGTAAAGAAAAAAATTCTCACAGTTTAACTGAGGAGCTATCTATTCGGAAACATGCAAGTGCCACCTCTCCCTGGGAGCCTCCAGTCCCCAGAATACGACTTAAACACACACTAAAAATGTAACTAAGACAAAGCAGGTCCCTAAACAGGCACAAACCGGCCCCAGAGCAGCAGCGCCTCCCCGCAGGACCAGCACTGCAGCTCCCGTGGCCGGCAGCCCCCTCCAGTGGCAGGTTGCTGGTGGGTTCTCTCAGTGCCCCCCCGAGCCCCCACCCCACAGGAGCACTTGACCTTGGGGTGACATCCAAACGGTGCATAATTACTGCAGACATTTGGTGCATAAATAAAACCTTAGAAAATACTTGAAACTGCAGCTTTGCCCGGGCTTAGACTCATCCCTGTACTTATACACCCCCATGTTTGTGTCCAAGTGTTACTCAAGGCACACTGAGAGGTAAGGAGCTGGGACCCTGCCCCTCTGCCCAGACCCCCCTGCAGTGCTGGGGCAGCTCTGGAGTCCTCAGCACAGCAGAGCCAGGGAGCTGCTGGAGCGGGGCCAGAGGCGGCCCAG
>NW_008598527.1:5476-23253 GCF_000691845.1 Merops nubicus
GCTGGCAGCGCGGCCAGGGGCCTGCCAGAAAGGTGGGGGGGGGACTTTTGAGCAGGAGCTGTTGGGACAGGACAAGGGGTGATGGCTTTAAACTGAAAAATGGGAGATTCAGACTAGAGAGAAGGAAGAACGTTTGATGCTGAGGGTGGTGAGCCCCTGGCCCAGGTTCAATTCTGCTCCTGAGCACAGGTTTTTACCTCAGCAAGCACCACGTAAGACACGTAACTGCTGAGTCCCCTGTGTGCATCCCTCTGCACGTGGACATCCTGAGTCTGACTGATTTTCAAAGCAGGGATCTTATCTAGAGCAGCACATCAGCCCCCTGCAGTCATACAACTTAGAATGGTTCAAACTCAGGTTTGAGAGACATTCTGCTTAGAGAAAGTATTTGTAAAAAAAAAAAAATCAAATTAAAACAGAAAAGTGATGGGATGAAGTGCAGAGAGACAATTCCTCCTTCAGAGCAGAAACGAGTCCTGGGAGAAGCACTGGCTGGGAGAGGTATAACTGGTTAGAGAGAAGTTACCAAGTGCTGGGACAGCCCCACCAAAACCCAAGGCAGGAACAGCCCCAGCAGCGTTACCAGTGCTCTGATTCGCCTGTTCACTGAATTACCCCAAGCATTACCTGCAGGAGTTACAAAATTCTATTCCAGGTTGTTATTTTTTGGAGACCTGAGTATTTTCCCTCACAGAGTCCAGGAAGCACTGGCCTCCCTGGGCATGGCTGACTGCCCCAGCTGTGGTAGCTGTGATTTCTCCCCAGGGCTCTGGCTGGGCTCTGGTCTCTCAGCTATCAGCCCTGCACTCTTCAGTCTTCTTAAAAAAGGCAGCTTGAGACAGTGCTGATGTGACTGCTGCTGTCCCCATCGAGCTCACCAGCCAACTCACTCATTACCAGCATCGATCAGAACAAAGTGCAAGTGTGAATTAAAATACTTTTCTGAATACTATTTGTCATTCCAATCCAAAATGACAAATATTTTCATTCATTTAAAATATATCTTTTTCAAAGCAGCACGATTGCTTCAAAGATTTGACAGTGTATTTCATCACCTCCCTTGTAATTTTTTAAGTGATCACTGATCTAAAAACACAGTTAGCATTTCTGATTATGAGAAACTGAAATTCAATACATAAATTACTGAAGTAAACCAGAGATAAACAGTGTTTACATAAAGACTTTGTTACTCTAGATTTTTCTCTGTGTGGTCATCAGAAGCATTTTAACCCGAGCAAGAGAGACTGACAGCCATGTAAAATTACACCACACATGCACAGTAACCCTGTAGCAGGTGGACTCCAGTGGAGCAGCCCATCGTACCTGTCGCAGCGCTGGGTTTGCCTCCTGCCTCTGGCTGCAGGGTCGGGTGGTGGCTCCAGGGAGCCCCGTGGCAGGGTGGCCGTGGGGCTGGGACGGGACCCTGGGGGCTCCTGGCCTTCCCTGCAGCTCGGCTGCACCCCGGCACGGCCGGTCCCACTGGGGCTTTCTGCTGGCCTTCCCCTCCTCCAGCAGCTTTCCAGAGGGTCCCTTTCCTTCTCCTGCTGGGTGCTGGGCTGGGGCTCCTGCTCCTCAGCCTGGGGCGATGGCACCTCCTGCTGCCCCTGCTGCCCCCCAGCCCAGAGCTGAGGGAACGGGCTGTGTGTTCACTCTGTTCCAGGTGGAGCTTTTGCTGGGAGCCTTTTGTCAGCATGGAGGGACAGCAAATGATAAATTACTGTGCCATTTTTCTCACAGTGCTGTGGGCCATGGTCTACAAAAAACTCAAAAAATAAATTCCTACAGCTTGACTTCCTGAGCACAGCTTCAGGCTTTTCCCTAAAACTGGGCTTGTGGGATCTTCAGCAAGCCATGGGACATACCCTGTGTTATGAAGAATGCTTTGGAACAGCCCCCTTCATTGTCATCCACATCTATCTTTCCACGAGTTACTCCTCTGGAACTCTTCCTATAATCTTCTTCCAAGACAGCTTTTTAAATAACAATGAATAACAGATATAAACGTGTGACATAGAAAACAGGACACGGTGACTTCCACAGAGAAGCAATTTACTGCCTGCTTAGCAGGGAACCAGGATATATCCAGTTTATCTGAATTAGTAGATCGCTCCTTAGGCAGAGCTGGGAGCTGTTCCGAGCAGCAGAGCCAGGGCTCACGGGAAGGAGCCTGTGGCTGGAGGAGAGGGAGGGGGTTTTTGGCTTTCTTCTTCATCACCTTAGTTCTGTCTTCTCAAAATGCTCAGTCAAAGGTTCCAGTGGTGGAGACATCACCTGAGCAGACATGTCCACATACCCTCGTTCAGCTTCAGTCTGAAAGGGTCACAAAAAATTGCACCTTCCATCGCCAGTAGCAGAATATCAGAGGGGTTTGGGGTTTCTGAAGTGGCAAAGTCTCTTTTTCTGTCTTGGTAACCAACGTTGTCTTCCTGTCGGTAACAGTAGAAGCAATTGCAGCTTCCTCAGAAGGCTGAAACAAGAAAAGATAAAAAAAAGATGGATCAAAGAAAAGTATATCTGGGCAAAAATGGCATGCATGGAATTTCTGTATGGTTTATATTTATAATTATCTGTTTGAACTGGACAGCTGACAAAAAAGGATTTGTGTTGTATTCTGTCGAGGCTGATGGCTGCTGGAATGTTCCCCCAGTGCAATCTAGGGCTTGGTGACTTCTGCCAGCTCTGGAAGCACACGCTGACAATTTATCACCTATTTCCATGAGGGAGAAGGGAGGTTGAGGCAGTGTTTGAGGACCCATGGCATGAGGCTTGGAGAAGCACATGAATGTTCTAGAACAGTTTGTTCCAGTTGCTCAGCCTGGACAGGACAAGCTAATGCAAGAGGTTCAGCTGTGCTGCGAGTGTGTCAGAGACCCCAGCAGGGTGGGGAGAAGGGGAGGTGGATTCCATGGATTTCCAGCAAGGACCAGCTGGAGCAATGCCCGCTGCACTCAGGGGAACGGGCACAGTCTGGCTGTTCACCCTGGTTTGCTAGAGGTTCCCATGCTTCCAGGCCTCTGTGTTCCTCACTGTCCTCGTCCTTTGCTCTGCAGAAGGAAATTGTGTTTGACAAGTTTTTAGCCTGCTGGTTCCTGGGCTTCAGAGTTTTTTAGAGGTGTTAGAGATTTCAGTTTCTGGGCTATGTGGGGTGCCCAGAAAGGCCCCCAGTGCTGCTGAAGTACCCTGAGTAGCAAGGGGAAGGCTCTGGTGCTTTACAAGAAGAGGGGAGAGCAGAGGTGATCTGAGCACTTACCTTCTGCATGTGGCCTGAAGGACTATGACCAAAGAATGAAAGCTAAAGAGAAAAATAAAAACAAAAATAAAAACTGAAAAGGGGAGGGAAGAGAGGAAAAAATGGAAGAGAAGAAAGAGAATAAGAGTTTACAGTGTGTTTAGCTGAGAACCAAGCTGTGGTTACAGACAGTGCAACAAAACTCTCGGTTGAAAGGAAATATGAAGTGTGAAGGAAGCTCTGAGGGCTCGGGGCTCAGCTCAGCCCCACCAGGGCCCCCGTGTCCATCAGACCAGTGAGAACCATCTCCTGTCCCAGCAGAGACCAGCCTGGCCACAGCCAAGGGCTCAGGAAAAACTGAGCTGAATTCTTCTGAGATCTCAAAAAACCCCAGACCCAACAGTGCCAAGGTTTGGGTTCAGTTCCAGGTACGAGCCCAGCCCAGCCCCTGCTGTACCTGAGCAAGCTCTCCCATGGCAATTCCACTAGGAGCAGGCTCAGATGAGGGTCATTTTAGGGTAAAATTCAGCAGTTGTGGCTTGGCTAGAGGAAGCTTGATGACATTAACTGTGGTGACAGTGACTGTTGTGGCTGCAGGTGAGGAGAGGAGAAAGACCCTCCTCCTCCTCCTCCTCCTCTCTGGGAAGGTAGCTCTGTGCAGTGCACGTGCTGGGGACAGGATGGAGACAAGACCCTGGCTCCTTCCCTGGGTACATGCTGACCTCACCCCTGTGCTGCCTGGCCACCCCATCACTGCCTGCCCGGGCAGAGGGACCCCCACGTCCCTGCCCAGCCCGTGCTGGGGAGAACAGAAGGAAAACTCCACTTCAGGTGGCACCTTCTCCTTCCCAGAGGGACTCATGCAAACGCAGAGTGGTTCCCTGCAGCACTCCCACGTTAACGAGCTCACTGCGCTAATGAATGTGAACTTCATAGGAGGCTTTTCATAGCCAAGGTGAAATGAACAGATGGTCATGTGCACATACAAGAACTCTTTCATCTGCATTACCTTACCTTTTCCTCTAACTCTTTTATCTGTCTTTTTTGGCCTTCAATTCTTTCTTCTAGCTCTTTAATTCTCTGTCAGATTTCAAATAAAAAAATATTTATTAACCAACCAAATACAGATGTACACGGAAGATGCATTATTGCTGGAGATACAAATTGTATGTGCCGTGCTTCTGAAAAACTGTAATTGGGTTTTAAGCTGTAGATGAGCCCTCTGGGAACGTTGCTGTGTGACAGACTGATGAAAATCAAACCGCCCTGCTCCAGGGATCATCCGAGTCAGCCACAGCCTGGCCCCAGGACCAGCCGTTCCTGGCCCAGCTCTGTGAGGAGAGGCTGCTGCTCACAGGTTCGTCACGATTCCACCTGCACCCCGAGACCTGTGCCCCTGCTCCAGTGCCTACCTGCTGTGCGTGCTGGATGAGCTCCATCCTCTCCCGCAGGATTTGGGCGTCCCTCTCCCGGAGCTCGCTCATGACCTGCCGCTTCCACTGCTCTACGGCGCTCCTCAGTTTCTCTTTCTCCTCTTCTGAAAGAAGTTCGGAAATTTTGGCTCCAGCTTCTTGCTGCAGGGCATCATAGAGCATGGCTTCTAATTCCAGAATTTGCTAATCAAAAACAATATAAGGCTGTCAGCTGGACCTTGTCTCTGGTGGGATGAGGGTTTTGTGAGGAGCTGAAAATCCCACCCCGGTGAGGCGACGGGAGTGGCAGAGGGGTCCTGTGCGGAGCCTCCCGCTCGGGGCAGGGCAGGAGACGTGGGCCAGGGGTGTTTACAAGAGCAGTAACCTCATGGCAGGAGCTATGGATGCTGCTGGGAATGGAAAGACAGCAACCACGGTGCCTCTGCGAGCGAGATGAGAGCTGATCTCAGAGGAAGATCCTGGTTTCAGTGTTTAAAACAACTCCAGCACCCTCGCTAGCCCAGACTGCCTCAGCCCAACGCTGTTATTTGAAACAGGGGTTTCTGCTGGGCCCCGAACCTCAATTATACACCAGTGATCCCTCCTGGATTATGTTGATTTGGGAAGACAGAGGAGCGTGGGGAAATTCACGGTCTGTGGAGCAGCAGCAGTGCTGGGAGTCTGTGTGAGCCAAGCGCTTCTTGGAGCAAACTCCCCCGCCAGCAGCCAAAGGGAGTGAAAACCGTGCAAAAAGCTGCACAGTTACAGCTGGTAATCTTGTTGGCTGTAGCTGCTGGGGGGATTAGCAGCTCCTCATCTCAAGGGGCACAAAGGGAACAGGGAAGTGAGACAAATCGTACACATCAGAAGAGCTTTTGGCACTCGGTGTGAGGGCAGAACAAAGCCCTCTCGCTGTCTGCAGCCTGTGTTTGTGCCCAGGAGGAGAGCCCCTCACTTTCCCTGGGCATGCTCGCCTGATGCCTTCAAAGAGCACAGGAAAATGCAAAAAAAAACCCCTCAGCTACTTCTGTGTGGGTTGCAACACAGTCTGGGATGCTTGTTCTCTCTCCTTAAAAATCATCCTTACAGGAAGAGGATGTGTATTGAGCAAAAGCTCCCCCAAATGGTTTGAGATACAAATACATAGCAGATACCCAGAAAGAGAGGCAGGAGTGCTCATGGCTTCTCAGAAGGCATAATTGTGCTCAGGATTTAGATGGAACTGAAAGAATAAATCGATGTGAACATCTGTGCATTTGTGTCTCTCATGAGTATATTCTGATCTTTTCTCTGACTGAATAAGCAGACAGCTGATGACTGAAGAAGTGGTTAAAATGGGTTAGGGTCAGCTAATGGCAAACCTGACCTAAAAGCAGTTTCATTTCAGGTTTACAGAATCACATAATACCTCAGCTGTTTTGGTTACAGAGGCTGTAATCTAAGAGCTAAGGAAATGTCTAGGTCAAAATCTCTACTTTGGAAGGAAAAGATAAGTTACTGAATACAAGATTTTCTTCAGTCGTGTGTCAAAACCTCTGCTAAATTACAGTTTGAGTTTAATAAATCAATGCTTAGATCCTAATCCTGCAAGAACCATGCCAACACAAGGAACTCACTGTTAGCTCAGGGTATAGAGGATTTGATTAAAATTCAGCCTATTTAGTCTTCGGGGCACTCCAGGAGCAGTACTGTCTGAAGCAGAGAGTTTTTCTGCAGAGAACAGACTACACGTATTACACAAGCTGTCATTCAATCCAGGCTGGGTTTCCTCACCTTGTGAGCTTTGTCCAAGGACTGCTTCCTGAAGTCGAGCTCCTCGTCCAGGTAGCCCTTCTGCTTGCTGAACAGCTCCTGGGGACAGAGGAAGGGGCGGTGAGTGCCGCAGCCCTGGCCGAGAGCTCCTCCCGCCGGCTCGACCCCTCCTCCCCCGGTACCTTTTCGTTCTCCAGGTCCAGCATCTTCTGCTGCAGCGCAGACTCCGTCACCTCTATCTGCTGGAGCCACTGTGCACAGAGAGAGCCGCTGCCTCAGCCACCCCGCAGAGGTGGCAGCCCTGGCTGCAGCTTTCCCCAGACCTGCCCGCGGCCAGCCCGGGCTGCGAGTCCCTCCTCACACCCACAAAGCCAAAGAGGAGAATTTAACCATTTTACTGCATTTTTTGGTTTATGTATCTATTGGTGATGGAAAAAAGAACTCGAAGCCTAGATGTTTACTTTCTAACATCACTTTGCTAATCGAGAAACGTTTAAAAGAAGCCAAGTCTGTCTGCATTGCCTGAACACCACCTTTGTTTTGGTCAAAGCCAGAGCACTCCCTGGTGAAGAGCGATGGCCCGTGCCGGAGCTGTGGCTGCACCCCCTGCTGCCTGCTGGGCCCTGCAGCTGCTTTTACCTTCTCGGCCAGCGTGAGGACGGTCCTTGCTTGTATGACAACTACTTGCTCTTCGTTGGTCAGATTCTGCACCAAAAGCAGAGTATAATTACAACAAGTCCCAGTGTCTTGCTACTAATCCACTACTTGGGCCACTGCTGTGTTAAATAAATACGAAGTTAAATATGTTCAAGGAACAATAAACTAAGGCAAAGAAAATCAGTATTGTAACACAACGTTGTTGGAAAAACAGTTGTAACTGTTCATGCTGAATTCTTCTCATGCATGCAGTTAACTCTTGTAAAATTCTCACATTTATAAAAAAACACAGGTGGCACTGGATCTATCTCCCCCCCACAAGGAGCACACAGGCAGTTAAGCTCAAGCTTAGCATGGTTTGCACTGAGAGAAGAGATGCAGCCATAGGTCCTTGAGTTCAGTTGTATGTGCAGTAGGTTAGTGCACAGCCCTTATTTTGCACAGCCGAGTGGTGATTTTGGAGAACATTTAAGGTGTTAGCTATTCAGTCCATGCTTTCATGCTTTCTAAGGAAACCAAATTGCTGAAGCCATGTTTGGCATTGCATCCCAAACCTTGGTCTTACTCTGACCAAGTAGGAGAAATGAATCCTCCTAGGCTGAGACCTGCATTTGTTCAGACCCAGAGCCACCAGCTCTCATTCCCACAGGGTAGTTAGAAGGGTGCTAAGAAGAGTGACTATGGTGAAACCATCCTGCACGGGACTAACCTGACAAAAATAATTCCACTGAAGACAACATTACCACAGGGATTAATGGATTAATGGGTATTATCTCTCTGCACATTGCCAGGGTCAGTCTTATCCCATCACTATGAAACTTGCATCTATCTTTCTTTTATTCTTTGCACAAAAAAGATTTTAGGATTCTTCATATTTCTGCCAGTGTGAATATCATTAGCTGTAGCAGTGAAGAGTATTAATTGTGCCAATGGGTTTCACGTCCTCCACTAACTCCTGGCTTGATGCTGTGGGGCAGAGGGTGTAGATACAGGCACTGGGGACAGCAGGCATGATGACCCCACTGCTTTAACTGGGTGGGGGGATAAGAGTTGCTTCCAGGCTGCCCCCACAGCCCCGGGGATGGATTTTTTTCTGGGGAGGCACAGGGGAGAGCTGGGGCAGCTCGGGTGAGGAGCTGTGAGCACAGAGGGGACCTCGGTGGGGACCTCTCTGCAGACCCCATGTTGGCAGTGGGGTGTCCCAGGCAGAGCCCCAGCTGTGGGTTCTGAGAGAGCCTGAGCTGGAGAGGGACTCTGCTCTCCTCCTCCCCTCACAGCCACGGGCTCTGTAAGCAGACAAGAGTCTGGGAAAAAAAGGTCCAAGGGCATATATATCTTCTATATACATAACTGTGTGTGTAATTATTCACTCCCATTTGCTAAAGCAGAAACACTTTCAAATTTCTTATCATTTGCTGTGTCTATTCATGCTGCTGCTGTAACTTTTCACTTAATATCCTGGTTACTATCGAAGGTTTGTGGGTTATTAGACAAAATCCAAACACACAGCTGCTGGAGTGCAAAAGCAAAGCAAATGCAGAGTAAGCAAATAAAGAAACCAGGTGTGAAGAAAGCAAACACTGGAGTTTCAAAATGTTTTCCAAATCATTGAAAAAACCCAAAGCAACACCGTGACACCACCGTCCTGCATGGCACTCACCAGAAGGCTCTGAGCAAAACATTAAGAAGCCCAAAAGCACCCAGCTCATAGCCCAGTGCTTGGACCACAGGGAGGCCAGGCTGAGCAGCAGCAAACAAGAAGGCTTTGGAACATGACATGAGGACAAATATTTACCAAAGCATGCACAATTTATTAAAGGAACATACACTTACGGCGTTATCCCCTAAAATGTCCAATTTTTTCATCAGCTCTGCTACTACTATGTCCTAACGAGAGAGAAATGGAGAAGGAGGAGTCAGAGCAGAGCGCCTGGTTTGGCACGGGGGGAGGGAGGCAGGAAGCGAGGATCCCTTACTGTTACACCTTCTGCCTCGCAGTACACCTGCAGGGGGCTCTTCCCCTCTGTGAAGGGGCCGTGGTGGAAGGTGATGGCTGGCGAGCGTCTTTCTCTCTCCTGAAACGACAGGAATTGGCTCGTTACCCGCCAGGGCACGTCCCCAGTGGCAGCTTCACCAAGAGCTCGAGAACCTGGTTTGGAAAAGGCTGACTCTGACTGAACACACTGAGGAGCAGTCTTACTGAGGAGTGGCTTCTTTCTGAGGTTTATTTCCTCCTGCACCCTGTGGCCACTAACAGCCAGGAGCAAGGGCTGCTCCCCTGGACACTCCACGTGCTTTGGGTGGCCTCCACCTCACCACAAAGCAGGTCAGATGGGCACGTTAACAGCACCAGTGCTTTCCCCATGTGCTTCCCCATTGGGCACCAATCATGACCTATGATTTTGGCTATGTAACACATCTGAGCAAAGCTCCACACCTCTACCTAATATAACATAGGTAGCATTTACATTGTCCTTGTGAGCAGCTGCTTTGTTAACCTCTCTGTGGAGAATTTCAAAAGCAGTTTCCAAGAGCACATAGATTCTGTTTATACAGGTAATGGTATATAAACAGAAGGCTCAGAAGAGGAACTGCAGCAGTCTAGGCCACACGACTCCTTCTCTGCACACTTAGCAAGAGGTGACACCCACCAGTGAATTTTAGCAATGAAAAAAAGTTCTTTTTTTCTTCTTCTTTCCCACATGTGATCTGTTCTGGTTTTATCTCTGCATTTTCAGAACAGATGGAGTATAGTAAAATGTGTGTCTACATCATGAGCCAGTCCTCTGGAGCTTAAAATGACTGAGGTAGCAAGCCTGCTGGAACAGCCTATCTATCTAGAGCATCGACCCCTGGGTGTCTGGGGACTTCTTCTCTTCTATTTTTTGTATGAACCCCTTTGGTCTCGTGCAGTGCCAAGTGGCTCTCCACAGTAGACATGGGCTAGTTCCCAACCCCGTGGTGCCCCTGGCGTGGCTCACACAGCCCAGGGCAGGACACCAGCAGCAACATGTGCTCACTTCAAGCTCCAAGATCCTGAACTCCAGGAGCTCATTTTGGTCCTTCGCGTCCTGGACATCGTGTTTCAAACGGGCTTCCTCGGCTTCCATCTGCTTTATCTGCAAAACAGAGGGATGTGGTGTTGGCCCCATGTCACTCCAGTCCCACCACGAGCAGCTGGGCTCAGCACGAGGGTCCCAGCCCAGCCCGGGCTCAGCAGGGGCAGGGACATGTGGGGCCCCCCAGAGCCACTGTCCTCACACGGCCACGAGCAGGACGTTGTGTGGGGCAGCAGGGAATGCCAGAAAGCCACTTTTTCTGGGCAGGCTTGTAAGGGTCCTGTTATTATACCTTAGTCATTTCCAGTAGAGCTGTGTGATACAGACCAAAATATTGCACCTTCTGCATTCCTTAAGCTACAAGTATTATCTGAATGATACAGATAGAAACACTGAACACCTTTTCTACCAGTTCTTGGTTTCTTCTATACAGTGCTTGCTTCTCTTCAATCCACTTCATGTCCTTGAAAAAGAAATGACCAATATTTAGGTGAAGCTGGCAACATTCAGCACAAACACAGTATTAATTATGTCACTAAATCACACATATAGAAAAAAGGGACAGAATAATACTGCATATGAAACAGCAATTCCATTATTTGAAAAAATAATTTCCTAAGTTAAACTTTTCCATCTTAGTTTAACAAAGACTTTAGTGTTCAGATGGAATAGAAACACTCCAATGATTAAAAACTCTTTCAAATTAAAAAAAAAAAAGATTTGCATTAAAAGGGATATTTCTAGCTATGTATCCCTATTAAATGTCTATTGCTCTGAATAGAAATTACATATTTCTGAACCCTGGCAAAAATAAGCTTTATTTTGAAATGAATGTCTTAGTGTGATGAATATACAAACTCCACAAGACCCAGAACATTATGTGCCCATAAGGTTAAGAATAGTAAGAGGTTAAGCTGAAAAGGTAACAATCAAATTGTTTAGTATTATTTTAAAGTTCTCAAAAAGCATTTTCTGGTTGTTTGTTTTAATTATTTTTTTTAAAATTTATTTCCTGGAAAAGTAAGACAGAAGCTAGAAACAGCCTGGGAATATTTCTGCTGTTTCTGGTATGTCTGCTTGGATGAACCAAAGCAGCTTCTGGAAGGTCACCTCAGGACTGTTCTGTAAGTGTGTAAACACCCACTAGCACCCACAGTATTCATGGGACAGTAACACCCCCAGGCTGGTCTCTGGGCCCCTGCCACCCCCAGGGGCTGTGCTCAGCCCCCTGCATTACCTGCCCCTGCTCAGCCAGGGCCTTCTCCAGGTCTTCTATCTGCGCCTGCGAGCGGTGTATCTCTGCCTGGAGCTGCTCACGGGTCTGTAGGATACCAGGGAAAAGGGAAAAATAAACAATCAAACTTTCTCTAAAAGACAAATCTAACAGAGATACAGGAAATACTTAAAGCATCAGACATGTTTAACAATAATTTTTAAAGTTCTTTGGCAGAATACATTTGCAGCTACGCACACAGCATTAATGACAAACAGAAGCCTGTAAGGTAGGGTGATAATTTCGAGGTGAAGTCAGGACTAACTCAGCAGCACCCTGGGAGGCAGGGAGCAGCACAGCAAAGGGTTCTCAGGCTCTGCCAGGCTGCAGGGAGCAGGCTGCCCACTCTGGAGGAAGCTGCTGGGAGGCAGAGATTCATTTCTCTGTGCAAACAAGTGAACAAAACTCTCATGCCACAATCTGGGGCACACCTGTTCCCTGTGTTTTTTTGAGGAGTTACAAAGCCCAGAAGAGACCCCACAGAGTTGATGTTACACACTGGCAGACCACAGTGACTTTAGTGCCTGTCCTACAGTCTAACTGTGTGCAGTGTAATTTTTTACTGTACTTGTAGATTCATACTTATTTAAACATACACAGCCTGCCTACAGGTGTTTGCTGGAGAATAAACCATTATTACTAGATGGTTTATTAATTGAATATTGTTTTATGGAACACTTTCTTTCCTCAAACCATTTATCTGCTTGTATAAAGACAAACCTGTTTATCTTGTTATTCAGAATGGAAATATCTCACTTGTCTGCATTGTTCTCTCTCTCTTATCTCCCTATGGAAGGAGTAAAGTCAAGTCTCTTCTCCAGCTGAGCATTTTTCCATTACCAGTCTCTGTAAGGTGCAGTCCCCAGGACTGCAGAGCAGAGCTTCTGGGAACGTCAGGTTTTGTGCAGTTTGGGTGTTCAGTGGGTGAGAGGGTCTGTGTCTGCCAGACAAGAGGTGCTGGGAGATGAGGGGTGCCCAGTCTGGGCTCTGGGGTACTCACCAGTGAGGGCAGTGTGAACCTAGCTGTTCATCCTTTGTGTTATTCAGCGGGAGGAAAACAGACTAGTTCTATAGGCAGGAAAGCTGAAACTGCAATCACTGTAACAATGGACTCCATCTAGAGGAATCTGGCCACTGGTTCTATGCTGGCTGGGGCCAGGGAGCTGCCCAGGGCTGGGACAGTCACAGCTCGTGGTACGTGGTGCTGTGCCACAGCTGGTGGAGGCGTCCCCACCTGAGCTACCCTGTTGGGTGATATGGAGCCCCCAGCATCCTCATCCTCACCTTGAGCTACTGTGAGTGTTCCTGGGCAGTGCATTCAAACAATAGATACAGAGCCATTCAAGACTTTGCAGTTACAGTTCCCCTGTGAAACAGCAACTGCTAGCTGAGAACAGGATCTGTCTGTGTGTGCAGTAGCCACCCCTGCATTCTGTGCATGCTACGTCCTGCCAGTGCCCGGGATGCTCAACCTGCTCATGATCTCCTGCCAGATGTCTGGGCCCCGTGGGCTGTGTGAGGAGACAGGCAGCACAGCACAGCACAGCACAGGATGCTTCAAACCTTAATTAAGGAAAAGAATCTCAGCTACAGGCCTTCTGAACACTTTATGAAGCATCATGTAATCTCACAGAACCCAGAAGGAATTAAATACCAAGCATTATATATTTAAGGCTATCTGCCCTGGATTTTTTATAGAAAAAGAGCTTAATCTTAAGGATTTCCCATAAAAATTCTCACTGAATTTCTCTGGAACTGATCAGAGGTGAAAAGACTAAATTAGTCCTGGTGGTTGCTCCAGCACACCAGCCCCTCATGGGCACTGCTGGAGGAGCTGGCTGGGGTCAGGGACCCTGGAGCCCACCTTGGCAGCAGCCCAGCCCGCTCCCCAGCCAGCCGCGTTAGCCTGAAAAAAAGCGTTAGCCTGACCCCAGCTTAGCCTGAAAACAGCCTGAGCAAGTACAGTCAGAAACCCCCATACAATTACAATCCTTTATTTTCATGTAATATAAGCCATTTAGACCTTAACTTCTCGTTCTGCATCCAATGTTCCTCCGACCTGTTCTTGCAATAGGGCGTAGGCTCGTTGCAGGGCCTGGTACTCCATCGTCAGCTGCCGAAACCGCAGTTCTGTCTCTTCCTTGGCCATGCCCTGGAAGTAAAAATAAGGATGCATTGCACCAGTTGCTTCTGTTTATGGAATGAAAATGAAAAAAAAAAATAATCATAAGATGGCTTTCTCTAAAAAAGGCAACACTAAGTATTTTTAAAATGCAGTTTAGGAAGCACAGGACTAAGGAATTTGTTGTGTGCCCTTAGACTATTCCCCTTTTGTTCCTTAAGCATCTCTGCACACACTTACTGCAAGAAAATTCAATATAGAAGGAAAAAAAAAAAAGATAATTCCCCTTACCTTGGAAAGATACAAACTTGCCATCCCTACATACTAACACCTGACTCGCCCTTTATCACTGTAGCAGGCAGAGTCACCGTGGTTACAGGTGAAGATACAGCTGTCTTGAAACAACAAAAGGTTTCCAGTCTGGAGAAGAAGCCAAGCCTGACAGTCTTACTCAATTATTGAAGCACTAATCTAGAGTTAATACTTGTAGAACTGGCAACATCGACATGAGAAGAGCCCTTCATCTTCACTCTCCTCACATCCCCCTGCCCTCAGTGCTTTCATGTCAGGGAGACAGGAATATTTCACTCAACATGAAATGAAATTACACTGCTGGCTGCATGCATAAACTGTGCACTGTCTGAACTGGGGAAAAAAGTCACTACAGGAATGAGAAATAAATGGGCTCATACATATAAAGACACCTCCAGCTCCCCTGCAGTGCAGCACCCACCTGGCACCCAGCTGTGTGTCTTTTATGATGGAGGTTCGAGTTCCTCAGCATCCCTTTAACAGGTCTAATTACAAGCCAGGTGACATGGCAGAGGAAGGATTGCAGCCAGCATCCCATTAAAGGGTGGCAAGGAGTTATCAGCACTTGTTTGGTTAGTACAAGATTCTTGTTAAACCCAGGAACATGTAAGTGCAGGGATCTGACAGAGGCTCGGGCAGCGTTTGGAGGGAAGCCCTGCAGACCACCAGGAATAATCACTTCTGGCTGAGCTGCCAGCTGCCTTTGTGTACTCTGCACTCAGAGCCTCCAGGAGCGTCCCCACCTGGGGGCAGGGGCCAGGACACAGCCCTTGCTCTGGAGCCTGGGGCTCCGTGTCACCCTTCACTCCTCCTCCCACAAACCTTCCCACTCTGTGCTGAGGTCAACAGGACAGATAGAAGGACCTGAACCAAACTACACGGGCACGAACCTGCAGCAGATCTCTGTGGGGATAGGTATTCCTGGGGCTCTCCAACTTCTTCCAACTTCAGGCCTTTTTAGACCTCTAATTTATGAAACCATTATAAATCTAATATTCTTAGGACATAATATTTCCAGCTTAGCTAAAAGTTCTGAAATTACGGAAGACTCAAGATCGAGAGTTAATGACCAGCATGCACAGTATTAAATTTAATGTAAATTTTAAGTTTTCAGGTTGGGGGTGACAAATAAATGATAGAATGGAACAGAAATTTCGTTAAAAAATAGCAGCGAGGCTTCAAAACAAAATAACACGTGTTTGTGATGGATACCTCTTCCAAGTCATCTTCAGGAGTGCAAGGGGTTTGATCCGTCCGGTCGGTTTGGTATGAGATAGAGGAACCATCAGACTCCAAGGAAGCTTCTTCATCATAGCCAAAAAACGTCTCCACGACCGGCTTCTGGCAGAGACAAGGGGTCAGGCAGGGGCCGTGCCAGTGGCTGCGCTCGCTGTGGGGTCCCACAGCCCCACGGCCCCGCCTGGCTCTGCTGCACTGCCCCCGTCCTGGCTAATGGGGCAAGATGGGTGTGCCCATCTCAGTGTGAGGTGGGACCTGGGCACTGAGATGCCTTTGCCATCCACTGCCACCACCCCGGTGCCCCTGCTGCCACCACGGTCACAGGAGCAGGCAGATTTGCAAGGCTCTGCTTGGTGGTTCTCAGCTGATGGCACAGCAATGCTGTGGTGGCCTGAGGAAAAGCATTTTTCCACTCCAGGCTGCTTCTGTTTGAAAGAACCAGGGAGTGGTGGTGAAGAAAGATTTACTCTGAAATGCTTGAATGCCACAGATGGCATTTCAAACACAGTTCTAAACTAGTTTTAATTGTTGCTATACAAAAATATTTCATGATTTGGGCTTTTTGTTTTCGTTTGCAGTGGGTAACTTGAAGGAGACAAAGCACAGCTCTGAAAGGCCTGGCTGCCCCTTTGCAGGACGGCAGGAGGTAAGGAGTGACCTCATATCGACCTCAATTATAGATTCATTAGCTCAGCACCACCTCAGTTGTTTGTATGCAGCACACAGCTCTCTCAGGTCCCTGGCGTTGCCCCTTACGATGTCCTCACAGTGTTAATATTGATATTTACATCCTGCCAAGTCTTCCTTAACTAACATTTTCTTTTTCCCTGAGCTCCAACCGTTGCTTCTTGCAACCAGCAAATTTTGTGTGTTACTAAACTCCATAATGAATTATTTACAACCTACATATGTTTTCAGGCAGTGCCATTAAAAGATCATTTCAAGATGTGTTAATTCATAAAATCTGTCTCATCTTCAGACAATCACATACCACTGAGTCCCGCGGGATTGCTCGGGGTAAACGCAGAGCCTGAAAACACTCGTAATGTGCAGTGCAAACAGTTCCCCTGCCCCTACCACATCTTCCCTGAATGTCCCCACAAAGGCTCTGAACACCCTCGAACAGCACAAGCTGAATTTCAGATGGGGCCCCGTTTGCAGACCCTCGAGGAGAAGGTTCCCCGTGAGGCTCGGTGGCACTCAGGGCACCCCGGGAAGGCAGCGTGCCCAGACACAGGTCACAACACAAGCTTGTTTTTTACCTTAGGAATTCTTGTCATTTTTTTCCTTTGCTTCCTGTACCTTAGCAGCTTGTCACGTTCCTGCAAGAATCACACACACGTTAGTTGTTTTTGGAGAGCTGTTATTGGCACTATCCGTGCCCATGGCAGCAGCCATCAGGCAATGCAGTCACCGTGCCCACTTCGGGCCATGCTATGGCTCTTCTCTGGTGGGTGGGCTCCCCGACCAGGCTGAGAGGCAAAGACCAACTCCTGCCCTTGGCTCTGGTGCTGTGCACGTGTCACAACCCACCCACACAAAATTCAGAGCCTGTCTGAACCCCACACCTCCAGCATCAGCTGACTTGTCTAAGATCTGCAGGTTCTCACTGCCTCTGAAAAGATGTTTGAGCATTTATTGCTGCCAGCAGGTTTTTCTGTCCAGTGTCACGTCACAGAGTCATGTCAAGTTTTTGTAGTACTGAAAAAATGTCTTCATTCTGGATTGCAGACACAGGCAAAGTCCAGGATTGAAGAGAGTAAAGTTCAAACTCGAAAACTCCTATAGCAGGGCGTGCTGGGGCAGGACAGGGGGTGGCAGATTTAAACTAAAAGAGGGAGATTTAGACTAGGTATCAGGGAAGAAGTTCTTCACCATGAGGGTGGTGAGCCCCTGGCCCAGGCTGCCCAGAGAGGTGGTCGCTGCCCCATCCCTGGCACCATCCCAGGGGAGGTTGAGGGCTCTGAGCACCCTGCTCTAGCTGGGGATGTCCCTGTCCCTGCAGGGGGTTGGACTGGGTGACCTGGAAAGGTCCCTTCCCACCAACCCAGTCTGTGACTGTGTGGCAATCTTCCATGTTAAGCACTTGGTAAGGGGATGAGATGACTCTGTGGGACATTGCTGACGTGCCTCTGCCACCAGCCCAACGGCAAATCCCAACATGGGCAGCAGTGACAGAAGAAAATCAAGTACTTGCTCCACTTGGCAGCAGACATGTTGCTGCACACGTGGGTGATGAACAAAGCAGGGCACATTTTATTCATACATATTGGTGGCTTAAGTCCATAAAATCTTTACTGATAAAAACAAAGGGATGAGTTCACCAAGGGCAGTGACTGAGAACATCCCAGTATGGGTGAGACAAATCTAGTGACAATCAGGCTTTTAAAAAATTATGCAATTCCAACCTGGCAGAGCTGTCCCAGAGACAGGGGACACTTGTTACTGGCCATCAGGACAGAGTGACCAGGCTGACTTTTGCCTCTGAGTTCATCCTAGTGGTTAAAAGAACAGCTCTCCTCGCTCACCAGAGCTCTCCACTGCCATTACATTTTTCTGTGGTGAACAACTTCTGCTGATACAGCCCTTGACAACATCTATGCTGAGAAACCCCTTGTGTTAGCTCGCTGCCTGAATGGAGGTGTAGGTGATAACAAATATTATTACACCCTGCTTGCTTTTCTTGAACAGCAGTTTAAAGCACACCAAGATGAGGATGAAG
>NW_008598528.1:0-23246 GCF_000691845.1 Merops nubicus
TTCAAGTGACAGTAAATCTGTTGAGATTTACTGACTAGTAATATACAAAGACTAGTGATATACAAACCCCTCAAGACTCAACATGTGTGTAATAGCAATATCTGAACCTGTGAAGTACTTGTGTGGTGTACAGCTGACACAGCTAGCTGTGTTACCAGAAAAAAAGTAGCATAAGATATGTATCTTAACATGTAGAAAAACTGCATAAAAATGAGGGTAGTGTAATGTGTTCTAGATGGGAAGGTAGACTTAAAGCAAATTTAAGGTGCAAGAGGCAAGTATTAGTTTCAGATGTGAGAGAGAATGTGATGTGGATCTAAATGTGATTAATTTTTGCTGACTATTACAAAACTTTGAGCAGAATTAGAAGGGCCTTCAGAGTCCTCGGAGACTGCATTGCTATGACTGCAAAGTGTCAAAGTCAAATGCTGAAGTAGTGGGTGTAACTTTTGGGTTTTGAAGTGATGGTGGACAGCTAGCTGACAACTGCTTTTTCTGTTTTGTTACAGTATTTGTGGAATCATCCCAGGACTGAGTAGCATCTTTCTGCCACGGATGAACCCTTTTGTCTTGATTGATATTGCTGGAGCTCTAGCTCTTTGCATTACATATATGCTCATTGAAATCAAGTATGTACAGTTGTTTAAAAAAAGTAACTTTTTGTATGCAATCTATGGGAAATTGCATTTTTTTGCATGAAAAGGAATGATGTCATCAAAAGCTGTATGTTGTGTGAATGGGATTGCAACTCCATTAATATATTAATCTTTTTTCAAAGGTGTATAGTGCAGATGAGATTTGTGTGTGTAATATTCTGTAAGCACATAAAATGTAAAAGAATTAAAAAGAAGCAAAAGAAAATTCTTAAATCTTTGAAAACTGTAAATACCCTTTTTAAATTTTTTTTAAAATTGCTCTTTCTCTCTAGCAACTATTTTGCTGTAGACACAGCCTCTGCTGTAGCCATTGCTTTGATGACGTTTGGTACCATGTATCCCATGAGTGTCTACAGTGGGAAAGTGCTACTCCAGGTAAGGCAGTGTCACACAAGGTCTTTTGTGATTTCAGTTGTGTTAAACTTCCTTATTTTTAAAAAAACGTAAAATTTTTCTCAAGCATTTGAATAGGAAGCATTCCCAGGGGAATTTGTGATGAGCAAGAAGTATTTTAAGGGCAGTAGAAATATGCATCATAAAGTCATAAGAATTTGTTTCATGCCATCAGTCTCTTGCATACGTAGACCAGACTTAAAGGCTCTCTTACTTAAACAGGACTTTATTCTGACTTTTTTCTTCTTTTTCTTAAAGACAACCCCACCTCATGTGATTGGCCAGTTAGATAAACTTCTCAGAGAGGTGAGTGTATATTGCATAGCACTGTGTGCACAGCTAAGATTAAATAAGCATTCAGGAATATGAAGTTTTTGTGAGTAGCCCAAGCAAACTGCTCATTTTTTAAGTATTATTTTTAACTGCACGTAAGAAATATGGATCTTGTTATCTAAGATGAATAGTGTCATTCAAGTATCTGGAACAAATCTGTTAAGTAGTGCAAGCTATTATTTTTATTAACTAAATTTGAGCTACTGTTAAAAGTGGTGTACAAATGTGAGCTGTGGAGGAGGAGCAGCACAGGCAGGTGTTGATTTACAGCACATCAAGTTGCTACCAAATTGCAATATTTTTCTCAAGAGTTACTTGAAATGAGTTACTTAAATCCACTTTTTTTGATGGATTTGGATATTTCAGGGTAGTAAAAGTACAGTAGGCAAGCATCAGTGGCAGCATTAACAGACATCATCCACTCTGTGTATGGAAGCTTTTATTTCACTACTGAAAAAGGTGTATTTTTCAGTTGTGTGTAGAAGTACATTTCTGAAAGGATTTGAAAAACTTCTAATTTATTCCTGTATTTCTGAACGTTTGTGTAAAATTAGGTTTCAACTTTGGATGGTGTCTTGGAAGTTCGAAATGAGCATTTCTGGACGTTAGGTTTTGGCACTTTGGTAAGTTATTTCTTTAGTGTCTTCTTAGCCTTTGAGAAAGAGTTGTCAATTACTGCTGTAAATTTTTTAAAATAAAGATCTTTCTTCTGAAATCTTAAATATAAAAAAAAATTTGAGTCAGTACTCAGTCCTTTTGATTTCTTACAAAACACCTATTCTCCCATCCTTTATATTTTTTTAAGCTTTACTCTTGGTTAATATTATTTATATATGTTTCAGCTCTGGATTAAAGCATGCGTTTTGCACCTGTTGAATTTCTTTTGTATTTTGGCAGTGAAGGAAACCCCAAACAATAGTAAAGATATTTTTTAAAGGGTATATTAGTGTAAATTGTCTCAGAGGGGAGAAACAGAAAGCTGTAAACCTTCAGGTACCAATGGTCCGCAGTAAGTGTCAGCGTTTCTGGGGGAGGAGGTGGAAGAAAACAACTACAGTTATGTAGTGATACTCTGTAAGCTGAAGGAAGTGAAGGGGGTTTTGTGATACAGAATGATCACACAGAACTTGGTTATTCCTAAATTGATGGAAGTATGTTGTGACAGCCAGAAAATTAAGACTCTTAGAGTTTTTCTGGACTTCAGAATTCTTCCAGTATGCTGCTCTTCTTAAAAAAAGAAAAAGGCAACAGCTCTGACTTGCTGCTGTGAAAATAGCTTCCAATTTACTCTCCTGCCATTCAAAATACCGGATCACAGAATAGTTGGATGTGACATGGATACTTACAAAACCTTTGTATGCATATTTACCTATTGGCATCTTCCAGATTGTAGTAGGAACTTCCTGAGACCTGGATCTGTTTTCAGCTGCACCATCTGATGTAAAAATGGCTTATATGGCACAAGCTGTGAACCATGTTCTCTATTAAATATGACCTGAAAAAGCACGTGAGGGGTTCTGTTTTGTGTCCTTTTTATTTTTTTTTCTGCAGCAGTAGTTCAAGATAAATGAGCTGATGTTAACTGAGGGGAGGGCAAGGGCAGCCTGCAGTTACCTGCACGTCCAGGAGAAACTCCTAGTCTGAGTTCCACAAGGAACGTGGCCTCTGTTCGTGCTAATGGTCCTGGCTCCAGTCTGTCTGCCTTGACTGTTGTCCTTTTGCCTGCTCCAGGAGCACAGCAATGACACTTCTTCCTGAATTTGGCACATGGAGTTCTTCTGCACTTCGTTCTTCTTGTTCTGCTTTTTTTTTCCTGGCTGTTGCCTTGCCTTTCCTGCTGTCACATGTTGTTTTTTTATATTTTGGTTTTAAAACTCGCTTTTGCTGAATTATGATCTTGATATGTCCATAGGAGATCAATGTGTTAGGAATGATCATATGTGTCCTAATTATGGAATTATTAATTAAATTTCTCAGTTGGTAGTCTCCGCAGCGAAAGGTCTTTGCATAATTCTCTGCAGGATAACTCACCTCTTCCTGAATGCGTGTGGAGACCCCTTATTGAAGTAACAGTTAACAGCCAACTTATTTTTATCACTTTCCAGGCTGGATCAGTACATGTCCGAATTCGGAGAGATGCAAATGAACAAATGGTACTTGCCCATGTCACTAACAGATTATACACGTTGGTCTCTACCTTGACTGTTCAGATTTTCAAAGATGACTGGATCAGACCTACCTTATCTTCTGTGCCTATTGCCAACAATATTCTGAACCTTTCGGATCATCACGTTATTCCAATGCCATCTTTGAAAGCTGCTGATAATCTGAACCCTGCTACGTCCACACCAGCTAAGCCCAGCAGCCCACCGCCAGAATTCTCTTTTAATACACCAGGCAAAAACATGAACCCAGTCGTCCTTTTAAATACTCAGACAAGGCCCCACGGGTTGGGCTTTAATCATGGATCCGCACCCTACAGCAGTGTACTCAGTCAAGGATTTGGGATGCCAGGAATGGGAGCAACCCAAGGATTCAGAACTGGTTTTACAAATGTCCCAAGCAGATATGGAACAAACATTCGTGGTCAACTCCGACCATAATAAACACCGTTATTTATTGTACTTAAGGGTATTGACTTAATTCTTTTATTACCCACTTTTTATAAACATTTGGGATGTGAGATCATTCTAAGTGGCTGGGAACAAGTGCATTGTTCATATTCATAAAATGGTTAAATTGCAATTTTTTTTCCTTGCATCAGGAGTAGCCTATGTCTTACCACCAGTATTTTCCAGACTTACAGTACTTTACAAGTAGTTTTTACAGTGTCTATTTCTATTCACCTTTCTATTCACTTCTAATTTTCCCAAGAATGTATTGAGATATAGCACAACTCCACAAGAGAGTAAAATTATGACCAGGCAGCTTTTTTTTTTTTTTTCTAGTGAGAATTGCTCAATGAATGCTGAAGAGCTGAGAGAATAGGAAATTGCAGAAATGCAAGTCCCAGTTGTTAGAGACATTTTCATTGCTGTATTAAGCCATCTTTTGACAAAGTCACAACTAGTTTGCAAAAATCCATCTGCGTACTGTGGCCATTGTGAAGACAATCTGGCATCTCAGATTCAAATAAATTTTGTGATACCGTATTTTTACATTTTAATTAATATTTTTATAGAAATTCAGGTGGTTCAGCAACTATCTTCTAGTTGTAAGTATTCCATATTCATCTCTAATTTCCTCCTTTTTGGTTTAACTGTTAAATATTGCTATTATTTAGCAATATACTGGGAAATAAAATATTTCAAACAAGATTTTACAAGCACCTCTTTTTTTATGATTAACCCTATCTTAAGATACAGAACAGATGGCTGTATTGTGTCTGAAGCCAGTATCTAATTTTTGACTATGAGAAGTATTCTCTGATTTGATTATGACTTTGTATTTTTCACCTTTCTATTTTTTTTCTGTAGTTTCAGGGGGGAAAGTATCTATTTCTATTCCTGGTTTATATCCAGAGTACAGGTCAGTGATTGCTGGCAGCTCTTTGTCGTTGCTAGAGTGCGTATCCTTTGGGGCACCCTTGGGACAAGGCTTGCCTCTGCTCCTGCATTGTCATTCTGCTGTCCATCTAGAAGGCCATATTTCTTCAGGGCCTTTCTTGGGAAGCTCTCCCTGTGACTGATGTCTGTTTCTTCACTGCTCTGGTCATGGGAAAGGCCTTTTAGAAATACTTCAACTTTTTTCTCTTCTCCTGTGCAGTATGCATCTTACAGTTCCCTAGCCAATACCTCCTCTGCACTTTCTTCTGCACCTCCTGGCTGTTGAGGAGTGGGTTGCCCATTCCTGTTGTTTCGCTTGCAACTCAGGGTGCTATATATTGGCTTCCACCTTGTTCATCTGTATGCTAAGTCAGTCTCTGTTTGTCCAAGGTGGTTATATGGAGCTGTAGTATCTCAGGGACTCCAAAGGGTTTATGTTACCTGGAGATAATGGGTTTGATAGAGAAATCTTTCTCTTCTAGACCTGAGTTGAGAAAACAGCCTTCATTTGAATTTTAAAGATCTGTGGCCTCTTCACACTGGCTGAGGATTTATTTTTCTGCTTTAAGAACATAACTTTACTTCTTTTTCCACCTCCACTACCTGTGTTTCTGACTCCTAAGCACAGAGGAGAGCGCCACTCTTGCAAACAGAGCAAAGTGACATTCTGCATGATGGTATCTTGCTGGGATGCTTTAGGCTGAGGGTGGCATCCACACTGCCTCTGGTATACAGTCCATGTAAGCTACGAGCAGGGAATCTAGTTCTGTACTTTGTTTGCAGCAACAGTAACAGTTTCATTGCTGTGTTAGAAATGTAGTAACATTTGAAGAGAACACTGACCTTACACCCGCTGGCTGTCTTTGCCTGAGGTCAGCGTGAGCTCAGTCAGCACCTGTGCTTCGTTACTCTGTCTTGATGTGTAGTCTGTCACACGTGCCATTGCTGCGTGGAAGTTGACTGAAGTACAGAACACTTGAACAGATTCTCTGTTCCTCTTGGGTGCTGATCTAGGCCACGTTCTCTACAGCATCTGCAACACCTTAGATCCAGCAGAATGTTTACAATATTCTACCCTCACGTGGCCTATTTGAGAACTGTTCCTTACTCCAGTTTCATAACCAAACACTTG
The DNA here is from genome assembly GCF_000691845.1 of Merops nubicus. Lineage (NCBI taxonomy): Eukaryota > Metazoa > Chordata > Aves > Coraciiformes > Meropidae > Merops > Merops nubicus. Next base: position 6,060 of record NW_008598528.1, read on the forward strand.
CCCTTTTCTTGACATTTTAAATGCATTGTATTATATTGATTGCATGCCTGCTTGTTTTTAGTAGAAAATTTAAGCTCCATTTTGTTAAAAAATGAAGCTGATCCTTGATTTAAAATGAGGAGAATGAGAATCCCAGAATTCTGAGTGCAATATAATCACTTTAACAAAATTATTTTTGAGTGATTGTTTACAATATATATCACATGTGCAGATGATAAAGATTCTTTTAGAGATTAGAACAGCTTTTTAGCTGCTTTATTGTTATGAATATATTGAATATTTGTTAAATCAGTACAGAGTAAAATGTCTCCTTTTATACGAGGAAAATAAAATCAGTGTCATCCTTAAATAACAAGGAAAAAGTGGTAATTTGTGTATAAAATTTTATAGTTATCTTTTTATATATATTGATGAAGTGATGCTCTTGGGTGATACTTCAATTTCAACGAGCAGGTGTGTGAAACTTCAGAACCATTTTGCCGAGTCTGCTACTAGTGCAGGCTGGGTCCTTGTAATAATTCTACAGAAAGCTTTCTCACTGCGTTTTGTCTTTTCTAATTGTACTTTGCGGTTAGGTGGTCACAATCTAAATGTTTATTTTAAATGTGGTGACTAAGAATTGCTAATTTATATTGTCTTCATTCCTAGTGGTAGGAATGCTGCACCAGCTAAAGAAAAAACAGAATGGTAGCTGCTATCGTTTCTCTGGGAGGGTTTGACATTGTTGCCTCTTTAACTTGTGCCAGCTGTGATTGTAGTAAATGTGTCAAGCTTTGGAGAATCTGAGGGGTGTGTACCATTACGTACTTAAGATCCCTGTGAAAATCTGCAGTGTCCTGGCAGAAAAGGAGTTAGAGTGCCTACTGCAATACAAGTAACTAATGTAATATGGGGGATATTGCAGCTTTAGCTATTGAGTAGTAGTTCTTAAGTTCATTCTGTTCTGCATTCCCTTCATCCAGGTGATAACCACACACACCTTTGGGAGGACTTTGACAAGCCAGTGACAGCTCGTGGGTGTGGTAGATTCATGATTTTTTTGTTTTCCCCTTCTTGACTGAGATGTGACAAATCCTACTCGAGAGAATCTGTGCAGGAGCTCTGCTGATGAAGTCCTTCAGCTGTTTTCTGTCCCCTGCTGCTACCATTCACCAGGGACAGATAAGACTCTCCGGGGGTAGGTTCTTCAGCATAAGTCTGGTCTCTGGATTCTGAAGTGGTTTTCTGCACTGTGCACATACAGATCCTACAGATCTGGGTACTTGGTGATATCGTGTTGATACAAAGATGGAAGAGATACCAGTCAAGGTCTTTTCAGTTGTATTTTGTCTTCTGGGTATTTTATCAAATGGCTAGACTTCCTCCTACCTGCTTGTTCTCCTCTGCCTCAGCAAAAGTGAGAACCCACCTTGTACCATGTCTTTGCTTTACTGACAACTTTGGGTTCTTGTGCTTCTGAGAGCTGAGATTCCTAGATTCATGTGGTTACTGTGCTGGTAGAAGTTTTCCTTCCAGCAATTATTTTTTTAAATTAATGATGTGCCATATAAATTGCTAAGATGATGCCCTTCCCCTCTTTAAGTAAGCCTTTTCCAGGGCTCACATCCAGTTAAGAGATGGCCCTCTTTTCCTGTACAGGGAAAAAAAAAAAATCCCCCAAAGCCTGGGGAGGGTGTGGGAAGCAAACTTCAAGTTTTCAGAACCATTGAGTAATATTACACCAACCTAGTTCTCATCTTTTTGAATCGAGTCAACAGAACTCAAGAGAATTGCAAGCTCAGGCAGTGAGAAGTTGGTAATAAAATTGACTTGCCAGAGATTTGGTGTACTTTATATTTAAATTATGGTTTCAACTAACTCTAATAGAGATTTTAAAAAATCAGGCTTTTCCCACTTACAACAACCTTCTGATCCCACATTTCATAATGAAGCCTCTTTAAGCAAACTTTGAAATTCTTGAAGCAGAGTGGCAGTGCACACTGTAAACGCATACTGCCTTTTTCAGAGACCCTGCAAAGTATAAAGCACCACAAGAGTTCACCTGTAAAAACAAAATTATCCACACAAACTCATGTTTAAGATTTCTGTATATAGCAAGTTTTGTCACCTTTTTTTTTGCCACTTAGTAGGGTGTAGTAGGTGCCTTATACTGCTCAGAGTATTCATACTTAAAATGATTTACTGTAGCTGTTTAGGAAGTTTTCTCATGGGATGAAGCAGAGGAGGATGTGACAGCAAAGAGTTCAAATAGCTTTGTATTTACACAGGTGTACAGTAATACCTGAAAATAAACACATCTGTCCAATTTTTAGAATTTTTATTGTGGTCTGTTTCAGAAGTTGCATGCAAAATAGAAACACTTCACAAATGTTAAAGTGATGGGAAAACAAAATACTTTTGTCTCATTTTGAGCAACAAAACTAGTTTGAATTTCATTTTCAGACTGTCCTGTAATAGTAAATAGTTATCAATTTGTGTTGCTGTAAATACATATTTCTAGTGTGACTTCAAAATATGTATGGAAATATTGTCTTCAGTTCCAAAATATTTACTTCAGGAAAACGGTAAAATACAGGCCAAAGCTGACATGCCTACAACTCCACAGCTCACTTCCTTTTTACATCTTTTTGCCCAGGGCAGAACTATTTAGTGGAAGAAATTTGGAGCAGTAAAATACTGACTTGTTTTTTTCTCAGTTCATCTTCGACCAGTTTAGTTTACCCAAATGCTCTCCCTCTTTTTCTCACCAGTGAAAACTGCAATTCTGTAGGTAGCTTTTGAATACTGTTCTTCTGGCTTCTATTACTGATTTTATTCCAGGCTAGGTTTTTGCCAGTGTTATACTAAATTTACTGAATTATCCCAGTAAGGAATGTAAAGGCACATGGTTGTTAAACTGGTATTTTTTTCCAATGTAGGCTAGGGCTTGTCCTTGCTTTTTGGTGTTTAATCTCTTGCTTCTGACTCATTTTACTCTTGATAGGTAGCACTTTGCCTTTAACATTATATTTTCATAAAAACATTTTCTAAAGTGATCACTTTCCTGGTATGATTATTTCTGATGTAATCTGTATTTCAAACAGCAGGTTTTGTTTTGTTTTGTTTTGGATAATTTAACTCACAAGTTCACAATTTAAATTGTGAATGATTCTCAAATGAATGAACGGTGTGTGCTGGGACACTGCTCCCACACACCACCTCTTCTTCAGTTTAAATCTCCTGTTTTGCAATGAAAGCATGAGGGAAACCCCTACATACCTTCATCTTAGCATCACTCCCCACCACCCTTGGATCAAAAAGTATCCAACAAACAACAGGGAGAAAATCAAATTTGGGTTATTTCTGCATTTTCTGGTGGCTCGCCATCTGTGGACAAGAGCCCTTGAAGACATTTTTGGAGGGCAAAGGGAGCAGAGAGGATTAAAAATCCCTTCTGTGTGTCAGGAGTTCTAGCAACTCATTTCAGGATGAGGTCCTTTAGTTCAACACAAAGTAGTGGTTTGTATTAGTGTTATTTTTCCTCTTGATAATGTGGTGTGAATTTCCATTGCTGAACACTGCAAAAGTTGACACGCCTTGTAAAAACTGTAGCTAACACTTGGGTCAGGAGGCATTCCTTCCTGGGGTCTTAACCTGTGACAAAAGTTAAAACAATCTGGAAAAATTCTGAGGTTTTTTATTCAGAGGTAAGACAAGGAAAGGCTGAAACTCATTCTTATTTAATGCTATCTTATTTGGCTACGTGGAACATGGGGCCAGGAACAGCTGAATCAATAATCAGCCTAGCAAGAGCTATCATTATATTTTGCTTCACTTTAGCACTCTCCACTGCAATTAAATGGCAAACGTGAAGGTGAGCAAACAGCATTTAGAATGGAGAACAATTTGTTGCCATTTTATCTGTCACAGGTTTAGATATTCCAGTACAAACACTTGCAGGATTTTGCTGAGATTGTCAATCGTGGCTTCGTCAAGATTTTCTTCTGTGTCCTCCATGGTATGCCACACTGCAGGGAAAGGGGATGGAATCAGATGTAGAACTGGAACCCCTGTAAGGAGGAAATGAAATTGGAGAAGAAATATTAGAGAAGTTCTTTTAAGCCCATTGATATGTTGCCATTTAGCAACAGTCAGGCAACTGCTCAATCAGCTTACTCAACTAAGCAGTGTGTGTCACTGCAGCTTCCTTTTGCCTTCTGTTTCTGAAGCCTGTGATTGCAGCCCATCCATTTAATTCTGTTTGCTAAAACTGGCAAAATTGGCACCTTCCTTCCCTTTGAGTACTTTTCCCCTTTTATCTTTTCTTTTTAAAGGCACCTGCAGCTAGTAGTTTTACTGTGATACTTGGCTGGGGGTTTTTTTTGAGATCTTTTGCGTTGTAGTTGTTGATACTGTGTTTAGGAGCTACAGAAGGGCAGAGAAACCACTACAGCTCCCCAGACTGAAAACCAATTACCACGCACTTGTGACAGTGCTAAGACTGAGCACTTTCTGAAGCATTTTTTAGTCCTCTCCATAAATGGTAAAATAGGGTGTCTGTATTTTTACTCAGTAAAACCAAACCACTGTTATCCTCAGATAAAAGAACTTCTGCTTGAAAGGATCTGTTGCACTGCATATGTATGTATTTACACACACATCAAGCCACCCATACACTCTGCAACTTCTAGGTAAAAAAGGAGTTAAATCATGATGTGTTCTGCTTCCTGAACACTTTTTGGAGGGAGCGTTGTTTGTCTACAGCCTCTTTCCTGTTTTACTGCTCTTCCTCTCACATTTTTCATTTGTATACCACCAAGGAATTAGTTTTCTTCAGTAACTGTTAATTGTGTTATGAGAAAAAAGTTCTGAGTTGTAGTCATTGTTTTCCTCAACAGCTTCTGCCACGGAGGAGTTTTGATATCCCTGTACCCTCTATCATGGCTGTGTTGGTTTCACTGGACCTGGGCCCTGCTTTGCTTTGAAAAACTAAAGACTCATGAAGTTGAAGAGCTGTTGAGCAGGAGACAGTAACTACAGGTCACTGAAGAGAGCACTCACTTAGAAGGGGGGGACGTGTAGCTGCTCTTGGCCCTGCTTCAGAGCTGTGTGCGTGCTTTATGTTACTCAGTAGTTAACAGAGCATAAGCCATGGTATAACTGGGGGCCAAATATGAAGATACGTCCCTCCTTTCCTAGATAGGTCCCCTCCTCACTGAACTAGTGTCAGGTTCCTTTTAAGTTAACTCTTCAAGCTGGCAGCTGTGACGTGGCCATTCTCTTTAGGGACTGAGGATGTCTAATTTGAGTATGTGAGATTCTGCAGGAGCCATTGCCTTCAAATTCAAATGGGTAACAGTGAGCATTACTCTAACGCTGACAACAGATCTTTAGAGATTTATATAGCCTTTGAAGATATGACCCGTGAGTGTTTCACTGCTCCTAGAAATAGTAGCTAGCAGGCTAGCGTGATATGTAGTCATGTGCCACTGGATCAGAGTTGCTTATCTTTGCAGGACACTGCTGCTGACAGAAGTTTCCATTATCTCTGTGCCATTGGAGCTGTGCTCGTGCAAACTGATGACGGGTGTGTTTAGTGCTGCTCTTCTTGGGGTATGTTTTTCAAAGCTGTGAATTTTGACCTGCATGAAGTTAGATTTGGAAGCCTCGAGCTGGGGCAAATAAGCTTGAAAAATAGGATCATTCAAGCTTGAAAAACACTTGCTCATTCACTAAATGATGCATTTGCTACTGAACTTCATACTTTAAAATATAAGAGCTACAGGTACCTCTTAATAAAAATGGAATGTGGTCATCTTCAACCAAGCCTCGATGTAATGTAGTCTGGAAATACTGCCTTTCAACAAGGTGATTCCTCAACAGATCCATGTTATGTAGCTCTCTTTCTGTAATTCACAATGAAAGTGATTACTACAACTTTTGGACAATATGAGGCATGTTAGCATACTTGAGTTATTTTACCATCATTTTACAGAAGTGAGAACTAAAGCCCAGTAAAGGCAAGAGTTTCCAAGAATCACAGAGTGACAGTCAGTAATGGCATCTGTTTCACGGCTTCCAAGTGTCTGAGAATCTTCCTCAGCTATTTTATTAATTACCTGTTAAAACCTTTGTGTGGGTTTAAGATGTACTAAATTTAACATTTACATTAGAACTGTAAAAGAAAAAAAAAATCTAAAAATCTGATGTACAGGACTTAATACATTCAGAAGCGACACAGTAAATTTTTAAATTAATCAAAAGCCCATACCCCTTCTCCTTACCAATTTCTTGAAGCCTCTGAAACCATCGAATAGTATTTGGAAAATAATTGGGAAAGACCGGGTTTGGTGCACCAATTAAATCCAGTAGTACAAACAGGTCCTACAGAACAAAGAGTCTTTAATACAGGGTTCTTCACATGACTACTGCAGCAGCAGCAATGAAACTTCTTGGTTCCTGTATAGGTCACGACTAGGTCTTTGATAGATCTGGCCAAAGATCCAACTTTTCTGCCATGGTGCCTAAGAAGAACTCAATAGCAGAACCCGATTCTGGTCTGATGCATTTTGCTGTCTTTCTGAGGAGGAGGACAAAGGTGGGCCTTCTCTCTGGGCCTCAAGCTGGAGCAGACTGCACTGTTTTGTTCAGTTTGTGTGTTATTTCCCTTTAAAAGAGAAACTACGGTAGGTGGGGAGAAAGAAGAGGAAATTGCTTCTTCCCCAGAGAACAACAAAGTCTATCAAGGGAAAGACATGTTATGAGTCACCAGATACAGTGAGAGAATAAAAGTGTCTGGGCAGTGAGTAGGAAACTTAAAAGGCAGAGGGAAGAAAGGAGCAAACAAACAGAATTTTAGTGGGAATCAAAGGGGAACAGCAACCTTGCTGTAGGTCAGTGCTGAGCTAGGGGAGATTTGTTCCCAGATCAGTACTATGTCTGTGCTCTTTCCTAATCACTTTGAATTATCTCTCTTGAAGAAGGTAGGTATTCTAGTTTATATTATAATAAACCTGTGTGTTTGATCTTTCTATGATTCGTCCTCGTGCTGACATGGAGACGGTCTAAGCAAATTTACCTAAGAAGTTCTTGCCCACCCTCTCTCGTATCACATCTCAAAAAAATTTCCCCAAGCCGGCTTCTTCCTTTAACTTTGGTTGAGTTCATGGTTTCTTGGGAATTTGGCCAGTCACTTACTCATCAAACATTTTTTAAAATGCTATTTACTATTACTCATTAGGAAGCTGAAAGTGACTTACTATGCCCTGCAGCTGATTTGTGGTTGTTGAACCAGGTGGATGTGGAGTAGATACCATTTTCTGAGCTAAGTGTTTTGATCCGTAGAGGGAATCGGAAGGCGACCACTGGACAAAGGCTTCTTCACCGTCAAAAAATATGAGCTGAAGTGAAAGGTCTGGTCTTGAGGTTGAACTGGTCTGTTGGAAGAAGTTCAAAGTAATATAACTGATCCTGGCCAGAACACTGAATAAAGGACAAATACTGTAGTCATATAAACCCCATCAGTTGGGGATATTTTCCAGGTATCCTACGCAAACCTTCCTCTGGCTGTTAAACACGTTACAGAGTGATAGTGTTAGTGATCAGTTGTTACTATTTATCTAGCAGGGTGACATGTCCTCCAGTCTGGCATCATTTTGGTTCTGGTTAAAAGATTCGTTTCTGATTTTAGCAGATGTGAGCGGAGTATGTTGAGATGGGTCTGCAAAAGCAGGTAGCAGAAACATCATCTCAAGTAACGAAGAGACAGGTCAGCATCAACACCTGATGTGAGTAGTGATATTATTACTTGATAGTGCCACAAAGGAGTAATCTCTCTGCTACAGTTGTGCACCAGTGGAGGTTAATTACATGTTTGTAAAGTTGATAGTTCTTTGAGGGACAAAGCACAGTCAGTCATGAGAAGAATGACCATTTCTTTTTCTTCAGGGGAACTTGTGAGCACCAAGGCGACTTTACCCTAAAAGCAAAGCACAGACAGTGGTGTAGATACACCCTTCCCTTTCAACAAACCAAAATATCACAGCAGCAAAAACTGAGAATATATAAGATATTGTATTTAATGTATTTAAGGTCACAAAAGGAGACATCTGTGTGAAATTCCTTCCCATTGTAGGAGGAGCCTTTTTTCTCTCTGCTTAAACTTAAGCCTTGTTTGCACTGGCAGCGTTTCCTAATGATCTACGAGATGGCTAACCCAGTTCAGTTCTGCTGTCTCAACCGTTTTGGGGTCTGTAGTCTTCAAAATTGGTAGAAATATTTCAACCCTTCTGTGAATTAATGTTACAAGGGAAATGGCGTGGTGTGGTTGAAAGGTGGGGTCACTGGCAACAGTCATGTCCTGTGTGGGCTACAACTCCTAACTAGCTGGAGCAGATCCAATAAAAACAGTAGTGGAAAACTTCTCTAAAAGGTCGCTCACACAGGCATGAGTATATTGATTATGGTCACAGTCATGCATGGATTTCTCTAATGGCAATGCTTTGCTGCCCTTTGTCCTTTGCACACAACAGGGATCTTTTGATTGCAGTAATTTTGCATTGCGGTCTGGAGGAAACTATTAATAACTGTTGTATTTTAGAAGGTAGTTTTTGTAGTAGTATATTATTATTATTACTGTTTAAAACATTTCCAGGTCTGAGTAACATAGAGACACGTCTTTGCCTTTTCATTTTAAACTTACTCTATATAACTGGAGAAACATCAAGATAAAAATCACAGCTCTAACTCAAACTACAAATAGATTTGGCTGAAAACATAACAGTCTGTTATGCTACTATGAGCAGAGCAAAAAGGTCATAGCTAATGTATTAAGCAGATGGATCCCAGAGTATATTTTGTTAACGGACTGTACAAATCATAGCCTGTGCAAAGTAACTAGACTGCCTTTTTGTCAAGTGCTCTCATCTTATGCTGTAAAGCACTTTAATCAAAAAAAGCTGTTATCGCTCGTGAAAAATTCCAGTCTTTAAGTTGGTGTGCAGGTTGTTCCATAAATAACCAAATTTGTTCTAAATGAAGCTTCTAAATTAAAGCATTTGTATTACAGGAGTGATTTGGTTTGTGGTTAAAAACATTGGCATATTCTTAACCTTTTAATTCTAAAATATTCTGATGTCAGAAGATGTCAGTTTCTGGAAACGACTACCACAAGTTAATACCTGAGTCGAGTGTATTTCTGACACTCTGTAAAGCATTTGGGAGACCTTTTTGTGGGAAAACTCTGTTGGTGTATGAGGAGTACTCTGCTGTAAATAGTAAATAGTGAACCAGTAGATGGCACCATGAATCTGTAATCCTCCATCCTCTCTTTCAGAGCTTGTACCAGCCACAGATTTCTGTGCCTAGCAATGGCTCCACCTCGAAGCAGATTTTCATAGCATAAGGTAACACAGACTGATAATACCACACTACTGATTGGCTGTTTTCCTGTACTCAGACATCACTTGTTTCATAAATAAACTATTCAAATTGATAATGGAAAAAAAGAAGAAAAGTTTGAAATTGTTATGAGATGGAGGGACATGGCTCTCACTCCTGCACAACAATTAGTTCATCTGTCTCCCAAAACAATACAACAGAGATTTTAAAAGTGCAAGATTTAGAAAGCACCAAAACTTTGTCAGTGACTGTAGATGTTACTGGATAGGAGAGGAGCTTCTGAGTAGGGCTCTGTGCCCTCTTAGATCAAAAGCAGGATTATATCTCGCTGAGTCTGTGAAGCATGTATTTTTTTTATAAACTGTTATCTTTATATAGTGTATATGTAATAGATAATTTTTAGATAGCCACTCTTTGCATAAAAAGTCTTAATGTGATGATGTACTCTAAAGCACTAGATACACACCCCTGCTCTGTTCTTGGAAGTCAGTGGGAGTTTTACTACAGGTGCAGCAGAAGACTGGGCATGAAGGCTGTGGGAGAGACCATGGAAGGGCCCTAAGGCCTATTGCTGTTGGGGGCGGGAGGGGAAAAACAAACAAACAAACAAACAAACAAAAACCCCAACCCACAACTCAAAAATTAAAAAAGCAAACTACCTTGATTAACTGAAGCTGGTTATCCAGGGCACGTGCCAGCTCCAGTATCATAGCACAAGGCACAGCTGAATCAGTTGCTCCTACAAACACTGTCTCCTGCCATTGTTGTCCAAAAAATTTTGAGTCGTAGTGGCAAGCAAGTACCAGATGACGTTTTGCAGTAGGGTTGAGGGTGCTGATAATATTTGAAAATGTTCTATATCCATATGGTGTGTATCTCTGAAATGTATCTTCTTCAATTTCCCAACCAGCTTGTAATCTTTGAAGACGGTGTTTGATATGCTGCAATTAAAAAAAAAATAAAAAAATCAGATTACTATTGCTTATTCAGAAAGATGTTGCAGACAAATTGCCATTAGCTAACTAATAGTGGCACTTCAGCTTATTTCTGTAAGTTTGCAGTATTTTCAAAAGATAAATTTTATAGCAAAGCATGCAATGTCATTATATAAAATAAGCAATGTTTGGTACTTTAGCCATTGACTGGCTCACTCGCTCTTTATTTTTCACTTTTGTCTCTTGTCTTTGGAGTCTGAAGGTGCTTTGAATGATTGCCCATTAATATGACACATTAAGATCTTAGTCTCTGAAGTTTCCAGGCCAGTGTTTTGGTTTTTTTTCAGGCAGAACCAGGACAGTTTTAGTGTTTGCCTGTTCAAATCTAAACTCCTCTGTGTCATTAAATTAGAAGTCAGAACTGGCTGCGGAGAACTTGTTGTGGCTATTTTGACCATTACCACACATAACACCGCAGCAATTTTTTTTTTTATACTGCTGTGGTATCTTTGTGTTTGTTGTGGGGTATTTGGGTGTGTTTTTAGGTTCTGTGAGAACTGTGTCTTTCAAGTGACAGAAGTTGTTTGCAAGGCTGTAAGAGACAATCTGACTCCTGTAAATTAAAAAAAAAAAGCATTAAACATTTGAGGTTTTTTTTTAAATGTAACCCTGGAAGTGTAGCTCATCTAAAAATAAAAATTAAGGCAGTGAATCTATGAAAGACATCATTCATTTTAGGTATCTTCCTACCTAACAAGAATTTCTCTAATAACCCCAGTTCTACTTAGTACAGAATTCTGGGGACTGTCTCTGCTGAGGAACTTATTTTTATCGGTCCCAGGAGTGCTCCTTCAAGGCAGATTCCTCTCTCTTTAAATAAACATTAAGAAAAGCCTCTAAGTGGAAAAAAAGAAAAGAGACTTTGAAGACTTGTCCTGTTCTTAGTGAAGTCAGTGGGAATATTGCCATAAGTTTTACTGCTAGAACAAGCTTCCATTTTGTTTGTAGTCATCCTCTAAAAGCTTTTATGGCATTGGATGGTCTATCCACTACCTGTAGGCAGAGCGGAGGATGTCTGTTATGGGTTAAGGGGAATATCTAAGCTTGGATGGAGTTCCCAGTGTGTGCTAGCCCTGACTGGGAGTAAGCTTTCTCCCTTAAAGGAGTCTGATGCTTTTTCAGTGTCTTAACAAAGAGATGTCATCCTTTTCAAACTCTGTTGTGCTTTGACAATGGAACACTCTTCTTTATTTTTTTCCCTTTGGTGGGGGTTTACTTCAGTACTTCAGTACATGCTGTTACCTTGTTACAGGAGGATCCACTTTTGAACGTGATTTGTGGCCTAGGCTCAGGTTTTTGTTGGTTTTGTTTTTCTTACTTTTCCCCCTTTCATTTGGCTGCCTTCCAGGGTATCACTAAAGAAACCACAAAATTAAATCCATAGCGACGTGCGTGCGCACACACAACGCTTGAAAAAGCTGCATTTCTCCAGTCTGCCAATTCCAGGGGGGCAAAAACGCTTACTGTAGTTAGGGCTGTCTTGGAGCTGGTGAGCCACTGCCTAAAGGGAAGATGAAGGCTAGTGAGGTGTTGTGAACGTCTTCTAGTAAATGCAGCTGTACCACTGTTTTAGCCTCCTGTTTGGCTAACATAATCCAGAGCTAGCCTGGCACCCAGTCCCAAAGATGCCCCTGCCCCGAGTGCAGAGCAGAGGTGCTGACAGGGCAGCAACCCAGCCGCGTGGTGACTCCCTGTGGGCTCAAATACAAGGTGCTGGAGCTCTTACTGGCTCGAGGCTAGGTGCAATCTGGATACATCAGCCCAGCATGAACACACTGCTGCACTTGGGCCAGCAGAGCTAGCATGGTACTTGGACCAGTGCTGCACTTTGTCATGTTGCCCATTTCATCTGCCTGCCCATCTGGGCCACTCTGACTCCATTTTGTGTTGATGCACCCTCCTGAAGCCGCACTACAGAGGAGTGTAACAGCAGAGGACCTCTCCAGGAAAAGGGTGGGGAGGTGTCATTTATTTCATCCCCATGTATGGTGCCAGTGAGGTTGAACCAGTGACCAAAAACCTGCACATGTGAGGGAAAGGACAACAGTTATGTTGTACTTTGGCTCCAAACCTGAGGCAAGCTTTTTAATCTAAAACATAAATTGAAAAACAGTCAGGTTTTTTTTCATCATGCTACGCAGCCCTGGGAAATAACATCAGCTGCAATGCAAGCTGTGCCATCTCAACTCTGTGCTGTCTGGACTTCAACAATGATGGAGTTAATCCTACCAAATGAAAGGAATGTGTCTGTCCCTTTAGCGGTCACTAAAGTGCAACCAGAATATAAATAATAGATGTTCTTGGAGGTTTTCAGGAAACATGGTCTTACCTGTCGTACAATGTAATTTCCTTGTGATCCTGCGTATCTTTCTATCAGGATAGGGCGCAGATCATTCTCCCACATTTCAGAAACATCCGTGTTTGCTGCAACGCTTTGAATAGAGTCAGAATGTAAAATTCTTGGTTGGTGAGAATACTGTAGAAGGGAGAAAAAAAAGATTACTGTAACCATTACAAGACCTTTTTAACTGTGGTTTTCTTCAGAGTTCCAGTAAGTGTGTAAATATATTGTGCTACTTTTCTATTACAAAAAGAAATTTTATAGAATGCTTGTCTCTCAAAAACGATTGATATGTTTAAGTTCTGTGGCTTTGATTTGCATACAAAATATACTAGTATTAAAAATATTGGAGAAATGTTTACCTACCAGCTACCTGTGAAAACTCATGATTCAGTTCCCTCTTTTCTAATGTCTTAATTCTACATACATACAGTCATGCCTACAACCATGCCACCTTCAAATGGGGTTTCCATTGAGACAAACACCAGAAGCTTTGGTTAAAATAGTAATGCTACTTTGCTTTACACTGTGCCTGTGTCCTGAGGTGCGGCACTGCAAAGAAATGCGTAAGCTTGCTCCATCCCAGGAAGAATGAAGCTGTGTCATTGTGGCCTCTGCCCACAGTGTCACATCAGTGTGACTACACAGCATGGTGCAGCTCATTTGGGGCTAGCTGGGGTATACATTGGCTTTGTGACATGTGGGTTAACCTCAAAACTGGCAGCTTGTCTCCTGTGACAATAGCTAGCAGTGCTAGCTACCTCCCCAGCAGCTGCTTTCCTGTTGCCTAAGCACCGACCTTTAGAGCTATTTCAGGTGACCTAGAATATGTGAGACGTCCTTATGGAGGTGGAAGATGCATGTCTGTGATGTGCAAGAGCGTGTCCTGTTCTGGAGTGGTAGCTGAATGTCACTTGGGATCCCCAAGGACATCTCAAATGTCACTTTGGGCACCTGTTTTGAACCTATCCAATCTCTAACAATTTTCTCCTCCGCAGCTTCCTGAGCCACTCCTGGGTTTATAGATGTTTATTTTAGGCACTGTTGTAGGACGGTCCTGTTATATTGATTCCTTATTTCTATCATAGGGACTTCCCTCTACACCCCTTTCTCCCACTGAAATATTCTGGTCTGGTTATTTGTTCTTTGATCAGAACTGCCTTAAACAATTGATCAGATTTGCTGTCCTTCAGCATGCCCTGTCTACCTTGTCTTTTTTGAGATGAGGAAAGGGAGGGAAACTGTAACGAGTGCACCACAGCCTATTGTGTAGGATGATGGTATTTTCCATTTTATTCTTTCTTTCAAACTGTTTAACAATCGACTTGCTTTTGGGCTGCTGCTGCATCTAACTGACATTTTCATAGATGGATTTACTCTAGCTCCATCACTGTATATGTTAACAAAAAAATATAGCAATACCCCCTCCTTTCCCACTCACTGAAGTGCTGGGGTCTAACTCCCCAGCCCTGAATCAGGGTTGACATATGGATGATGTCCACAACCAGACAGGAAAGATCTCCTTGATTGGTTTTTCTCTCAAGGCCTGGCCAAGATCACCAGGTGTCCTGCCTGTAAAGTTAGCAGCATAGAGGCTGGCTCTGCTTGCAGTGAATGGGGGAGTCTGTCTATCTACTGGATGTATTATGTAGGGCTTCCAGTTACTGGAAGGGCTCCCTGACTGTCCATTGCAGGCAGAGCTCCCAGTGGTGGGGCACCCCCACAACCAGGAGCAGAAAGGGGATTATGTATGTAACAATGATGCTGGTTTTGGGCAATTGCTGTGTGATTGAAGTTGGACTAATCACCTGGTTTCTGAGTTGGTTTGCTCATTTCTTCACTTCATTATATACAGCAAGTGAATGTATCAATCTTTTTCTTCCTCTGGTTGTCAGCTACCTCATAGCCCCTTTGTATGCTCTACAATTGGAGGGAAAGATCTGCCCTGTGTGCTGCCTATTGATGGCAGTGTCCTTCCTATTGGGGCACACAGTCAGCAAAAACATCACTTGTGCATTATTTCACATTTGTCTAAACTGACTGCTGAAACTTGTTACCTGGACAGAAAGTGTACTGACCTTGAGATCTTCTGCAGTCCTGTATAATGACAAGTAATTGACCCTGACTGATGAATATTCTTTAAAAATAGGGTTTTGCCTCACTATTTGGCTTCTACTTTGTGTGTATGCTGAGCAAAGCAAGCACAAGGACAAGTATTTTCTAGAATTAACTGTAAAAATTAATTCTACCCTTCTCTCTTTTACAAGCTGTTTATCTATGTGTGGACCTTTCCTCTAATCCTATTTCAGTTTACTACTGAAATTAAGTAGAGGGGAGACACAAAAACACTGAATCCTATGATGCCAATTTTAATATAGTGTTTAAAGCTGAATTTTAAGACTATAAGGACACCAAGTTTTAGCATTTTTAATGCTAAAAAATTTAGACATGGGTTAAAGAAAAACTGTATTTCATCCAATATACAAGTTTGGAAATTGTATTGTAGAAGATGCATAAACTGTCTTTTGAAACACTAGAAGTTTAATATGGTGTTTACCCCAATGCAGAAAAGGCATAGATGAGAAAATGTCGTCAGGGAGCTGTTTTGTTTAGGAAGAACAGGCTGTAAGAGGAGAGAGAAGAGCTAAAGCTAACACTTCAGAAGGGTGCAGAGGACAATTCAATTAAGAAAGTTAAGAAAACATGCCTTCAGTTGAACAAGGGAAGGCCTCAAATAGAATATGGAATCATCTTGCTTCTAACTGTAGAGCATGCCTGCCAGTTAGGGTCATTGAATCACTTTGCAAAGAAACATTATTTTTATTAAAGTACAAATGTATGAGAACACTTCAGAAGAGGGAAAGAAATTCCCATTTCTAATAATGGAGATGTCTTCAAATTTGGGAAGTGAAAGGAATGACAAAAGTGGACATGAAATAAAAGAGAAGCAGAAGGAGTTTTGTAGGTGACTCATTCCTTACAGTGTTGGTCAATCCCTATTTCCTCCACGGCCACAGCAGTGGGGGAGAGCAATGTATTTACAACAGGGCTATCCCTAAACCTTTCGTAATAAGCTGCACAAAACTGTAAGACTTCAGCTCCTACGAGTAGCCCATGCTTACCTGCTGATCTTGGTCTATTTTAGCTTGGTGCCAAAGGAAGTTAGCTTCTAAGAACTTTTAAGTTTAGGACCCGATTCCTCCTCCTCCTCAGTGAGAGAAGGAGGGGCAGGTCTGTACCCTGTAAGACTTCTGGCTCACGCATCCCTTTATGGAGAAGGAACAAAAGTTGCCAAAGCACAAGAATTTGACGAGAAAGAGGAAGTGGTTCTTGGTTAGCATCTGCATGGGCAGAGGAGTTCAGATGCTACGGTTCCGTGGTTAGATGATACCACTTACATCGTTAGCAAGGAGATTGACTAGTGGGAATGGAATGAGTTAGAGAGTGTATTGAGTGGCTCATTTGGGCTGAAAACAGGAGCACTGTGGCTACACACTTGTACAGTGACTAGTATGACTAAAGATTTAGCCTTGTGTATTCTTATATGTGTATTATATATACACATATACATGTATTATGCATACCATAGATGTTTGATGTTACAGGTACATAGTCTACACAGGAGCATTATATAATAAGATACTACTAATATAACAGAACAACAGTTTCTCTTTAAAACAAACAAACAAACAACAACCCAACACTTATTTGAATGGGGAGTGAATAAAATCAAGGAGAAAAGGAAGGACTAAGGGGAAGTGGAAGGGTATGACTGAAGCTTCATTTTGCCACTTTGCCCTGGACTCTGATCTATTGTTGAAGAAAATGGTGCGCTGGATTAGTGGAGTTCATTCAGTTTTGCCTGAACTTTGAGTTCTGACCTTCTACAAACACCTGGGGATGGGCCCTAGAAGTGTATTTTCCATTTGGAAATTCCTGAACCCTTTAATTGGACATAATTTGCATTTGTATGCTTTCCTATGTTCCTTGTGGTTGGGTTTTTCACAAAAAAACTATGTTAATGTTTTATAATTGACCACTAAGAGTTGTTAAACAGAGAAGGCAGGGATTTACTGCTTACTACTGTTTCATTAAATGTTATCTCAAGACTGCGTTTTTCACTGAGTGATCACAGACTTTGAATTTAAAACAATACAGTCTGGCTCTACGACGTATTAGAATATTGTATCATTTCCAAACAATTTTGCAGTAGCTGTCAACACCATCCCTGCTTGTTTTTCCTAGCTAAATGGGCATCACTGCTGGACGAGCTATTTGTCTCCCCAGGCTAAGACATTGTCTTCGGAATCGCTGTGATCAGGTTGAAAATCGGAGTATAACAGAATGTTACGTGGAATATAATTTCGGACTTTGATCCCTCGTGCCCTGTTTGGGTTCCCCTTAAATTCCCTGCCCGCGGGCGCTCACGGCCCCGGCTGCGCGCTCCCGGGAGGTGTGGAAGGCGCCGCCGGC
>NW_008598529.1:0-1447 GCF_000691845.1 Merops nubicus
CTGCTCCGGCCTCACCGGGAGCCCAGCAGTAACAGGGGGGCCTTGGGCACAGCCCCAGGGCCGTCACCCCCTCCCCTGCAACTGTGCACAGCCACCAGCTCCACACCCAAGGCCTGCAACAAACACATCTGGGGACACAGGGGCACCGAAACGTGTGGGGGCAGAGCTTTAATTGGCCAAGCAGGGTCTAAGGAGTTGACTCTGACATCAAGGGTGTAGAGTTTCTTCAAAGGAAAAACAACATCCCATGTAGAATGCAACTTAAATAAGCTTTTCCCGTATTATTATCCACCTAAAACTAGCAAAACAATGGCGTGGCTTGTTCAGTTAATATAGAACAGTTTCTTCAACCTTTCTGTAGAACTTAAAATTTCTTCTTATTCTACCAACAGTTTGACATTACAACCCATTGAACTGGCTACACCACGTTGGTCAGCAGTGCAGCTCATACTCCTTTTCCAAACCAGTCAAGAGCAGAAGCTCAGATAAGGAATTGTTGTTTCAAACCCATTTGAGGCTTTTCTTGTGTATTCCCAGGCTCTCAAAATTGTCTTGCAGTTTCTCCATGACCAGAATTCTCCTTTTGGGGTTCCAACAGAGGCTGGGGGTGCAGGGATGAAGAGCAGCCCTGTGAAGAAAGACTCGGGGGTCTGCTGGGTTGTCTCCACCCCCTCTATTTCATCTTCCCCCAGGAGAATATCATCAATGCACTGATAAACAGCGATGCCTTTGGCTGATGGTATTTTTTCAGCTCCTGGGCTAAAGCATGATGAGCCAAGGTGGGGGAATGTTTATATCCCTGGGGAAGCTGGGTAAAGTAAATTGCTCATAAAAGCAAACCAATCTCTGTCTTCTGGTAAGAAAGGTATCATAAAAAACATATCTTTACCATCTACGGTTGCCATAATTGGATGAGCCTTTTCCTGAATTAGTGTTACCAGTTCAGCCAGATGAGGGACTGGGGCAGTTAAAGGATGGGTGTTAGTGCTCAGCCTCTGAAAATCTCTTGTGAGCCTCCCTTTCCCATTAGGTTTTCTCACTGGCCACCCCAGGGAGTTAAAAGGGGAATGGGTATTTGTCACCACTCCTTGCTCCTGCTTGTCCTGCACCACGGGTTTGAACCCTCCCTTTGCTGCCAGGGGAGGGGATATTGTCTGACAGGAGTTACTCCGCTAAACGGCAAAGGGGGTGCAGGCTGGAGCAGGCTGATATTCAGCTGTGGTGTTCCAAAAGTCCACAACAATCCTTCTGAATCCTCCCAGCACCCTCCCTTAAGGGCACTCCTCCCCAGCAGGTTCTTTGGGGTGTTCCCAGCCCCCATTACAACAGTGGTCGTGTTTCCTCTCCTGGCCACGGCAGTTCTACCAGAGCAACACTCATCACCTCTTTTGTCCCCAAAGCACTCAGGACACAGAGATGTCGCTCTCAGGAGTGACCCCACAGCTCT
>NW_008598530.1:0-13357 GCF_000691845.1 Merops nubicus
GGCTCGACGGACAGTCCCCCCTTCGCCCCCTCCTCCCTTACACCCCGGGTGGGTTTTACACCAGCCTGGCGTAAATGACTCAGCAGTGCGGAGGGGTTCCCCTCCTGCCGTCCCTCCGCGAGTGCGGGGGAACTTCTGCCGCCCGAGCCCCGGCGCACGCCGGCTGGCTCCTCCGTGCTGCTGCTGCTGCCTTCGAGCCGGGCGTAACTCGGCTCAAACAACAGCCTTTCCACTTCACACTGAGTAAACACCAAGGAAATCTAGCTGGGCATTTACTTCATGCCTCCCGCGTTAGTGATTTGCCTCGTCCTCCGCAAGCGGTGCAGCGGCGTTAAGCGCAGCAGCCCCCTAAGTCCTGGCGCGGGGTAGAGAACAGTCAAAATGAGACTTTGCACTGAATCTGCATAGTGGGATCTGGTGGCTGAGGCAGAACTGTAGTAGAAGAGTTGGAAAGATGTCCACACGGCTGGGCTTGTGCCTTTGAGTATGCACCGAGAGAGGCAGCCTGTGAAAATGAAGTGTTCTTCTTCCAGCAGATGTAAGTGTATAGTTGATTTAAATTTCTCAAAATAGCTTGCTGGATTTGAGAATTATAGTTTCCATGGAAAAGGAATGTATTCATAATCTCTGAGGCTTTTTGAGGCCATACATGTAACATATTATGCAGTAAGTGTAAGATCTCTGCATTTGGCATACTTGTGTTTAGCACTGCTGCTCTCCCACATGCTCGAACTACTTACGCAAATTTGTACCGAACGTGATCTATAATTTTTCAAGGTATGTGGCTAAACTAACCACGGTTAGTAGTCCCAATTAATATGAAATGCAAATTAGCAGTCATCTGCATATAGTAGCACATGAAAGTTTAGTTTGGAACATATTTGTAATTCCAAAGAAAACTACCTCACATCTGCAGAGCTAAATTCAGTCATTCAATACCTTATGTAAGTATAGGTGGGTATAATTTAATTTGTAGGTGCCAGACAGGGACATGCCTCTTCTATGTGAGTAACACCTTAGTAAGTAAATATATTGTTTCCGATGAGCTATTTGCAATATGAGCTGTCAGCATGAATGAGTGTGGGATAAGCCTTTTTCAGAGTAATGGCCAAGGAAGAGCCCGCTGAAGTGATGAGTGGGCACGAGTGTGCTGGAGATGTATAGATCTGCTGGAGGGCTCTGTTTCGGCACACTTGGCTTTGGTGCCTGAGCAGGGGATCGGCAGTGATAGTCACTAGTGTGGCAGTTTCCTCAAACTCCTTTGTGTTGCTCTCTCCTCACCAGTGTAGCATTTCTTTCCCTGTCTTCCCCAACAATCCTGGCGTGCTCTGGAGTGGAGTAGTGCTCCCTTCTCCTCGCACCCCAACCCAGCCGGCTGGGAAACATGGATGCCATCGGATTCCTGGAGCCTGACCTCCCTCCACCGAGGGGTTAACTCGACTGAGGTGCTGCTGTCTCTGCCCTCTGCTGTTCTCCTGGGCTGTATCCTGACCAGCATGACATTGTGCCCCCATGGCCAGCCGGATCCACTAAGTGACAACTGGTCAGTGAGGGGAAGGGAGAAAAAAAAAGCCAACTAAGCACAACAATCCCCAGCACAAATCAGCAGTGGCCCAGCTGCACTGGGCAAGTGTTCCTCCCTTCCCTGTGTAATTTATCCGCCGTCCCTGCAAATACCACACAGCTCTTGGTACAATGAACAGATGCAAATGTGGAATTATCTCTGGAGGGTAAATCTGCACTTACAGGGAATCTGGGCGTGCGCTGTGCTTACAGGTGTCGTGAGGGAGTGAGAGCAGGAAAGATGCTTGATGGAAAGGGAAGGACCTAATCGTTTCTGCAGACCGAGTGTCCCGTGGGGCCGAGCGCTGTTCTCAGGTGCTGTCATGAGGAGATGAAATCAGTGGAGGCACCGAGGAGTTGCCCAGGTGTAACTGCAAGTGGATATTCATTTACTCGGGCTCCTGGGAAGCCCAGGGGGGCTGTTGGGCTCAGCGGCGGTGTGCCGGTGGCTCCCCGAGGGACAAATTAGCGAGTGAGACAAAGCAGAGAGCAAACAGAAAGACAGACAAGTAGGGAGATGCTGTGGAGGACAGACGCAGTGTGTAGTTCTGGGCAGTTGGATAAACTACTAATTTTAGCCTGGCAGCAGTGCGTGAGTATTGTATTCATACTTCTGCTTTGCTTGGCCACATGTGTGACTTTCCCTAGTTATTTGTAACTCAGGAAGAGAAACCTTTTTTTGCCTTATACGGCGACAAGTTGGTTGCCTTGGTTTTTGTCTGCCTTGCTCTGCCCAGGGACAGCATGAGGGCAAAAACTCAGCTTGGTAAGAAAAGACAGCAGGGGCTTGGATTCTTAGGAATGATTGAAGAGCTCAGTTTTGATGGGGCTTGGCTTTCATGTCAGCACATTTAAAAGTGGAGAGTGTTACTCCTTTTTTGAGATGGAAAAAGTTCTTTTCTTCCATGTTCACTGCACAGTAAAGTAACAGCACCCACTTGTGAATGTATGTACAAAGTATATATTCATTCATTATGTGGTTTTGAAGCAAAGATCATTCGCTTTTATTTGTTCATAAAACCTTGTGCTTGCCAACAGGGCTTTATAAATAATAAATGCTGATAACAATCTATAAAGTCTAATTCTTTTCCCACAGAACTCAGCAGTGAAAATGCTCCAGGATTCCAACAGTAGATGTCTATGGTTAATTAATATGTTGTCTGCGAGACTCTTCATGTGAAGTTTTAGGGAGTATTTGATCAATGTCACGTTCCAAAATATTTGTCAATTATTTCACTTGCTGTTTGCAAAATGCACATGTTCCAAGATGACTTGATGCCATATCCTGCATAGTTTATGCAAATGCAACCCTCTGCTGCTGCCTTAATTTCTGGGGCTGCTGAATACACCCTATTATTTGCATATTCTTGTATTCATCTAATTACTCCTGCATGCTTTTGGAAACTTGAATTTCCCAGCAACTGCAGTGTCGGGGGGAGGAAAATGCTGCTTGTAGTCTGCAGGCGTTCCTGCTGCAGAAGTTCCTGGGGGTACTTTGACAAGCTCGGGTGAGTCCCACTCCCCCCGGCTGCTCTCCTGCAGCGTGGGCCCGTGGATTAAAGAGCTGAGTGTTCCTGGTGCAGATGGCACCAGGAGGGGAAGGCTGGAGCCACGGTTTTCCAGCCCCAGCCCTGTGCCTCTCGGGCGAATGCAGCAGTGTGATCAGTCATGCCGGCCGTGCAGCGATGGGGATTTTAAGAAGGCTGATTCACATACCTTGGCAACACTTCCCTGCCTGTCCCCCCCACTCCTGAATTCCTACGTGCATTATATTTTGGAATATTTTAACCGGTAATAACGTTCCAAGTGCTCCTGACGGTTTATCGCTGAGGCATTTCATCACCCTGCCAGTCAGACCTTGTCCCTAGCCAGTGGTGAAATCATTGCTCGAGCAGAAGGCGAGGAGCTCACCGTTTGACAGCCACAGTTTGTGGAGCAGGAGTGCAATTTAATTTTCTCTCCCTAGCCTTTAGCCTCGGCTCACTCTGGTTCAAACTGACCTACTTGCGAGCACCCAACATCTGCCAAAGTCACGGGCTCCTGTAGATAAAGGGCATGCATATGGGAAGCACGTTGAGAAACAGTTATTTGGTGTTTTCTGGGTGGCTGTTTTTGCAGAGCTCTACTGAGATGTCTCTGCTGCAGCTTTCAATGCAGCTCTTCGTTTGTTTTATCAAATGATAGAGGATGACTGGCCTAAGCGTGAGATGGAAAGGAAAATAATTGGTCCTTCCCAAGGTGCATGCATTGGTGTTTGCAGGGAAATGAATGTCAAATTCTCTCTGGTTTTGCTGAATGAAAACTTTTGAGCCATGCATAACTTCCCATCTAGAGTTTTGCCCGTGCAGCAGCGTTTAACTACGGCTTGCAAAAGTCCTCTTAAGATACCTGCAGTAAAAATAGTACACCTGAGTCTAGGTGAGACTGTGTGTGCTGTCTGAGACTGACTCCCTCAGTTTTACTGCTACTGAGGTTTGGGGTATTAATAAAAATTCTAAAATTCCATATTTGGCAGGTAGAAATGAGTATCAACCATAAATACAGAAGTTAATCATCCAAGGCTTCCAGCTGAAACAAAGAGGAATAAGGGTTCTGTGGGGTAGACACCAGGGAACTGGGAGATTAAGAGCAGAATTTGGCGCTTGGATTTTTAAGTTGCTTTGGTGTGCAAGCCTTTCCCCTCCTGTGTTAAGTGTGACAAACACAATACTGCTTTCCTGGTGCAGAAAGCAGTTTTCTCTTGTTGCAGAAACCTGGTCAAGCCCTCCTTGAAGTCAGTGGAGAGGTCCACATGGAGGATGTAATTAAAGACAATTTTAATATCGGAGTACTGCAGCACTTCAAAGCTTTCTTTTGTCCTTGGTGCTGTACAGCAGAATTTGCCCCTGAGTATTTGCAGTCTGACTAGACTGGGTGGGAGAAATGTTGCAGGTGGGGAAACTGAGGCAGAGATGAAGAGCTCGAATTCTGTTGCTGAAGCTATTGGTAAAGCTTTTACTTTAGAACAGCAGCAGAGCCCAAATGGCTTAGGCATGGACAGAGAAGAGTCTGACAGCAAGGAATTCCACTTTTAGGTGCCTCAGACCAGTGACTTAATTGTAAGAGCAGTTCTTCCCATTGAATTTATTATTGGTTTTATTAAAGTATTTCTTTTCCTAGAATAAGAATCGGCTCTAAAATGCTGCTGCCTTTTTTTTTTTCTTTCCATCCTCTGCACTGCTGAGTAATAAATTAGCTGTAATGCTCATAATTTATTTGTCACTGGGGTATTTAAGGGGGAAAAAAAACATGGAGTGAAAATAAATGTTTTAGTGTGGATGAAGATTGCCAAGCATTGGCTGGTTATTGCTTACAGTTCATTTTCCCTTAATATATCTTTGCTGGCAATGTTATTTCTGGAAAGTTGTTTCTAGTATGCCTTTCCCATTAGAGAATATTGTCTGTTTTGCAGCTGAGTTGGGCAGAAAGTTATTCTAAACTAGCTCTTTTGGCTTCATTCTTTTTTTTTTTTTTTCCCCTTCTCTGAGAAGCTTTTTGATGTTTTTTTTTGGGTTTCTAACTGCAGGGTGGAGGAGAAACCAAATCCAGCTCTGGGTTCTGATGCCTCAAGACTCCTGTGGAGCTTGGATGGGTAGTGTGGCGTTAACTTATCAATATAAAAACTTTATATAAATTAGTAGAAAAAAAAATCTAATCCAGGTGTAGGTTGGACTTTAGAGCACCAGGAAGGCTTGTGAGTAACTGGCATTTATACTTAGGTTTAAAGTTTTCTTTTATCTACTACTAATAAATGTAGTGGTGGAAAGATAGCAATAAGCTTATCTCTTACGTTGTATACTGTGTGCCATTTGAAGAGTAAATCCAAACCTACAATCTGATGCCTTCTTGGTTAAATGCATTTGAAGGTAAAACGCAGTTGATGCGTAAAAGAAAGAGCAGCCTGTTAGAAGTGTTTTGATCCATCATAAAAACCAGTGCCTCATTTCTTCTGGCCAGCCTTTGCTTCCAAAATCCCTTTAGCGTTTGCTGTGTGCCTGTGTGACAGCTAGCTCTGAGTTTTAATGGCCTGCTGTACTAATGCAGCTGAGGTTTGAAGGGATTTTGAATTAGGTTAGAGAAGACATTGGTCTGAAGGTCTGTGGTGTTCTTGCTTAGTAACTTTATGCAGTGTGACTCTTTAAATCATGATGTAGCCCTTCAGAGAGGGCTTTGTTGAATTGGGATCCCACTCCTTCTCTGCAAGGGAGAGCAGGTATTCCCTGTTTCCCAGAAAGGGGTGTCTCTCAGGCTTTCTTTTCCCATACTTTCAGGATATTGCAAAGGACCACAAGCCAGCTTCTGTTCTGCTACAGCAGTGTAAAATTATTGTGTCAAAAGAGTTACTCTGCAATTCATCAAGAAGAATTTGTCCTCTGTGTATAATAATCTAAAATGTTTCCTTACTTGTGCACTCCTTGGTCTCCAGTTACTCCTTCACAGTAGCAAGATGAAACAATGCTGTACTATTTCACAGCTGAGGTTGCAGCTTGGATGAATTGGTGTAGCTTTGTCTTCTGATCAGCACCAGATGAAGCTGCAAAGTGATGTATTTTAAGCATCATCCAGGGAAGTTTAAATAAACACATGGTAATACTTTGTGTAGTAACTCCTTTAAGTGCTCCAGTGAAGTTTGGAGGCGTTCATATTTCCTATTGCTTAGAAAAATGGGCCACTGATTTTGATTTACAAGGTTTCATTATAATTCTGCAGCAAAACCAGGACTAGAACCCCAAGAGCCCTGTCTCAGGTCACCTTGGAGCAACCACTAGACGCTCTGTCTCCTTTAGATACATACTGCAAGGCAAATAACATTGCCTGCTCCACTGAGTAGAGGTTTCACACTGCTGTGCTTCATACACTATCAATATGATCAATAGTAAGTTGTTCAGGGAGTTCCTGGAGCATCTGGCACTTCTTCCCACTGGTGCTGGGAGGGCTCTGCCCTGTTGCAGGAGGCATTCTGTAATGTTTAGAAAGGTAGTCCCTTCACCCAAGGTGTTTCGGTTTAAGTGGATGGATCAAAGCACAGAGAAAAGAAACTGATCCTTTTCCCCATATTTTAAGCAGACCTGAAGATCTACAGCACAAGTCTGACTGGATCTGCCCCTCCTCACTTAGCAAATACCTCACAGCTAAAATCAGATTTCCTGAGCTCTCCAGTTAGCAACTTTCTCTTTCCCAGCCTTATCCTGAATGTGATGTGCTTCTGCATTTAGACACCTGACTGTCCCTTACTGAAGTGAGGGAGGCAGGGCCTCTCCTCCTGCTGTTGCCCAGAGCCCCTTGTATTGAAGTTGGAGGTCTCCTAACTGAGGCTCATATTGCAGCAGTGCCTGAACAAACTCAGTACTTTTAGATGACTGCTTGCAATATAAAAGCAAAATCTTTATTTCAGGTTTGCCTGAGTATTTGCCATCATAGTTATCTATTTTCTGTGGTTCAAGATGAAGAAAAGTAACTTGCCTTGATTTGGTTTTTGTTTTTCCCCCTTCTGGGCTGCCTTTCCTTTGATAGTATCCTTTCTCCTTGCCAAGCAGCCAGCTGATTTCCCTGTGTTTCTTTAGCATCTTTATCTTTTTGGTGTCTGCAGCTAACACATGGATGATTTCTGCATGCTTGGAGGCCCAGTGTGAGGGCAGTTGTGGGAGCACAGAAGTTGTTTACCCATGCAACACTATTACCTGTTTTCTGGGCAAGGATTGCTGGAATTGTCTTAATATTTAAATGTCCTTTTAAAACACTCACCGTGCTGTTCCCCTGTATAATTCACAATGCGTTAGCTTACTGAATCTGAAAAAAAACCCTTAAAATTCAGTTTTATAGCAATCCCTAAAATGCCAGTGAGGTTTTTGAAGGAACCTGGATAATTCCGTTGTATTGAGGTCTTTGTGACTCACCCAGCATTATAGTTTCTGGAAGAACTAAGGCAGGTTTGCTTTCAAGCTTTTTTGGTGCTTTGATGTTTGCATCTAAAGCCAACATTTTCTCTAGTTTGGTTGGGTATTTTTTCTTAATAAAAAGCAACTACACTCTGTCACAAAGAAACGGAAAGAAAACTTGGCTGTTTGGGAAGAGTTGTGGAGTGCAGGTATGGAAGACTACAGAAAACTTCCAGAACTGTTTCACTTTTCGTTTTTAAAAATGTGTAGTGCTATATATATTTCCCCCTCCACCCCCCAATAAAAGTTAGATTTTTGGCTGAATTAAAATCAGTATCGGATTTGGGTCAATACATGAGGAACAGCCTAGAAATGTGTGTTGTATATGTGTATTTTAAGGTGATAATTGACATTTTAATGCTTGAAGAATCAAATGAAATTACATGGAATTGCTTTACAGTCAAAGTGCCAGGTAGTAGTACCTTCTATGTTCCTAAAACAGATGAATTATTCTACAGATTTATTTAAGGTGAAAATTAAGTATTTTTCTTGGAGTCAGCTTAGAACCTGTATGAGATGGAGCTTTGTGTGCTCCCAGCTGGCAGGCAGCACCTGCATTCAAATGCAGGATGGCCAGAGAGTAGCAATGATGGGTATGTTTGCTGGGTCAGGACAGAGTTCTGAGTTTTCTGTAGGTTTTTTTTCATCCCTTTAATTCTCCAAAGGGTTAACAGGGAGCGATAAACACCATGACTTCATAGTATTGCAACCTGTTGTGTTAAACAGCACATGGTTTTGTTTTCTCTGGTAGAACTTGAACAGGAAGAGCTGCAAAAAGGTTGGTTTGGGGTTCTTGTTCTTCATTTCCGAAAAGGAGGATGTGAAAGAGCTGCTGCTTCTTTCCACTTCTCTCCTCAGCTTCGTGCAGACAGTTTGGCACGTCATTATCTGTAGACCAGACAGATGCTTGGGAGGGTTATGATGCTGGAGTGTGGGCCAAACCTCACACTTTGGCTTGAAGGAAGTCTCTGAAAGGCTCCAGGAGGACCAGCATGTGCCTTGCTTGATGTTTTAGCAGGACAAGTCCCCTGCACCTCCAAATAACTCCAGATCTGATGTACATATACACATCTGTACTGAGAAGTATCAAGGGAGAAGAGGGGCAGCATTTGAAGATTCCAAAAGAGAAGCTAAAAATACTGACTAAAAGAAAATTATTTTGAAATATATGAAGGAGAAATGCCCCCAGTGGTGTCCTGCTGCTGCCTGTGCTGTGCTAATGACTTTTGTCTGCTGGAAACGTGCTTACTTCTCATCCTGCCATGGTTTGAGTGGTGCATGATGTATTGAGATGACAAATTAGGGGTTGGTCCTTTCTTTCCCTGTAACTGGGAAACAACAGAAAAATAACAATATGTAACTAGGTCTTGATTTTTAAAGAGGAAAAACTTGAATTTAGATTTCCAGTTTTTCAGCCCTGTGGCTTGCTGCTTATCATTCCTCTGAGCTGCAGGACAAGTTGTAACTGTCATGGTTCAGTAAAGCTGTTTACACCAAGTTATTCTTAAAGTTTTAGCTTTTCTTAAAGAGTATCCACCTTGACTGGTGAGGTGTTGTAGTGGGTTAACCTTGCACTGCAGCCAGATGCCCACCCAGCTGCTCTCTCACTCCCTTCCTCAACAGGGTGGGAGCAGAAAATGAGGTGAAAAAGCCTGTGGGTTGACTTAAAGACTAGCATTTACTGTCAGGGGCAAAATAGACTTGACCTGGGGAAAATGAATTTTAATTTCCAATTAAAATAGATTTGTTTGTTTACAACAGGGAAAAATTGAAACGCCACCTTCTGCCATCCCACTCCTTCTTCCCAGGCTCCCTGGGAGTGTGTCTCCATCAGATGCTCGCTGTGCTCTGCTGGGAGAGCATCCACCCTTGCCCAGGAGCTCAGGTTAATGGTGTTTGAGCACCAACATGCTCTTTGCAGAAATAGTGGCTAGAACTGGGTAAATGGTTTTCCCTGTGCTTGAATCCTTTCTGCACGTGGTGGTCAGTCACTGTTGTAGGTGGTGTGCCCCTGCAGCAAGCAGATTCAGCCCAAGGAGAAACACGTTTGTGCAACTAAAACGTGGTGATATTCTTTCTGTCCTGCAGGCATTGTCTGCAAAATTGGATTATTGTGGGAGTGAACCTTCCCTGTAGCCTGTGCCAAGTGCTGTGGTTTGTGTGATGGGCAGAGAGAGCGTTGGGCGTATAGGCCCTTTATGAGAAATAGTGGGCAGCATTTTTAGGGCTTACCAGCAAAAGAAAACTGTGGGTTTTGTTTTTGTCTTGTTCAACGTACAGGGCCGGGAGCTGTTAATTACAATGGGCCTTTCAGCCTCTGCATGAGATGCACACTTTGTTTCCTGCTGCCTATGGCTAGTTATAATGCAGGTCCTTATGTCTGAAGTCAGCACAGCTGCTGGCTGAGGGACAGGAGCTCTGGCTGAAGGGATGCCTTGTCTAGGGGTGCTTGTTTGTGAAGGGTGGTGATGTTGGTTTTGTAATATCAGCTGGTTTGGGTGATCCTGGAGTCAGTCTCATCCAAGGTGCTCAGTGCTGTGAATGCCCACTGAGCTCAACTGTGTTCCTGCAGGGACCTGCCACATCTTGTGCTCTCCAGCTTTGGTCCCAAGAAGGGTGCTTTGGCCTTAAGTCTGTATTTCTGTCATCAAAAGGTGGTATCATAAACCATGTGGCTAGCTTGAGCCCTTGGGTCACAGAGCTGTTAAGCTAGTCTAGATTGGGCTTTATTTTCTGTTTCTTCTCTTGCTATAATCTGTGATACTTAATACTGCTAAAAAAACTGTATATCAGGGCAGATGGCTTGGGGTTACTGAAAAGCTTTCCCATAGTCTTGGGGACTCAAACTCACCAATTTTAAAGAACTTGAGAGCAAAGGCTGAAAAGGGAAGATTTCAAGTATTCCATGGAGCTAGATAAACTGTTCGCTTCCAAGAGTTTATTTGCTCAATTGAGGCCACTTCTGCATTGACAAATCTCTCTGTGAATGAATGGATTCCAAAAACAGCTTGGGAGTTATTTGATGGCTATTGAAGTTAAGCCACACACAAACCATGTGCTAGAGGCACAGCTTTGTAGGTTTGCTGTGTCATGTGGTGCAACTGTACAAGCCTTCTCAAATGCTGGCTCTGTACAGAAGTCCAGTGTTTTCTGTGGATTTGGATGCATCAGGACTGCTGTATTGCTCTTAATCTCAGTTCTAGCTCTTACCAAGAAGGCAGAAGTTTAAAATTTCTTCTTGCTATGTCTCGTGGAAGCATTTGGGGCTTATAATTTAGCCTTTTGTAGCTGAGATGACATTTATTGATTTGAATCATTCAGCTTAATTTAGTGCTGGACAGTCTTTTTGCCAGAATTTTTTATTTTGCCTTCTTATTTAAATAGATCCCTGATGAATTGCTGTAGTTGTGGGAAATACTGGATGCAGCCTCTAGCATCAGTTCTGTGCCGATCTCAAATTGCAGACTCTTGAAGTTTCTCTCTGAACAGTGCCCAGAGTCCCTTGTCATTACCTGAGTTTTCAAGATGCTCCCACGTTGACAAGCTGCATGTTTGGTGCTCTGTGGGCAGGTATCCAGTGAGCAATTGGTTAGCTTGGAGGTACACCTGGGTGCAAAGTTCTCTCTCTTTTCACTGCATTGCTGGGACCAGAGGGTTGCTGCCAGGAAAACCTGACTTGTTTTCATCCAGGACATATCATCTTTATTTCTTTCAAGCTCAGGGCTTGAAACCAGTTGAGGACTCTTCTAGTTAAGGATTTTGAATTGAGGGAGAGTCTGGGATGGAGGTATGAAGACAGAATTTAATTTCTTGGAGAACTCCTTTTACACATGGAGAAGGCCCTCCAAGTGGGGCTGCAGCAAATAGTCATCATATGGCTTCATTGAATTGGGTTCCTTTCCTGTGGAAGCCACAGTGAGTTTGGGAATCAGTATAAGGTTGTATAGTCTTAAGTCTGGAAGGTTTTTTCCCAGGCTTTCCTTTAGTGCCCCAGCTCAATACTTTGGTGTCCCTATCTTCAAAATAACTTGCTCTGAGGTGACATGACTCTCTAGGGGAGTGTCTGGCCCAAATGAACAAAGATGTTTGTGGTAAAGTGGGGTCTTGTGGATTTCTGTTGGGCCTTGCACTGAAGCTTCAAGACAGAGGGTTTTTAAGAGATGTACAGAACTTTTCTACATTGGAAATGCAAGTTGAATCTAAAATGACCTTTGCTTTCTCCTTTATTTGCCCCCTATGGTGCACAGTGTATAGATTCAGACACTTTCAATTTGATTCTCAGCATCCTGATAATGCTCAGAACTCTTGGTATCCAGACAGCATCACAAAAAATTAAGTTCATGGAGTGTTTCCAGGAGTCTGTGTCATTGTGTATTTCCCTGCCCGCTCCCTTGCCCCTGCTGCTCACACAAATGAGAGATTAAATGATAGAGGGACAGCAGCTTGTTTCCTCCCAGCCAAGTAGTGGCTAGGCAGATTCTGTTGATGGTGGCATCTTGGCAGGGACAGAATGACATTCCTGCCACACGTGGGTAATGTTTTCAAGCCAGGCTTTTTGCAGCTGGCTGTTCAGAGCTGTCATGTCCAAAGTGACTCCCTTCACAAGTCCAAAACTAATGTTTGAGGCCAGAGAAATCTGTTTTTCTTTGCATTTGAACAATGCAACGTGTGGCAGACTTGGGAAGGGACAGCTCTGCCCATGGGGTAATGCCTGCTGGATGAGGAACTGTTAGTATTTGTGTTTTCTGGTGGCAATGCAGACCAGGGGTGGTTGAGCTTGTTTCCTGGTTTGTCATGGACTTCCCCAGGCCACCTTTGGGCTTCTTCTTCAGCATATGTGCTAGCTATGGTATTGTCTGGCTTCATGGATGTCCTGTGGGCTAGGGTGATGGGCACTCAAGTGCTACAGTGATGGTAACTGGAATGAAAGAGGCACCCTGGCTTGGACCCTGAACCAGGTCTCTATCAGCCACCATAATAAGTCAAATTTAATTAATGGACTGGCAATTTTGTGCTATCCTACCTGTGGTTGACCTGTGAGGCTTCTCGCTTCACCCTGGGCTATGATGCAGCCCTGTTGCTAGTTGAATGCTCCTGCTTCCTTCACACCTGCCTGAAACCACAGGGTTGAAGCATCTTGCCTTTTGCTTTCTGTGTTTTCACAGGACAAGGCTGCTTAGGACTGTTTCACTTGTTCTGTGGGAGTGATGGATTTTAAAGGAGCCTGAAGGTGGTGTTTTTCAAAGATGCTTTCTGAGCCATAGTCTCATTGACAGAAGTGACTTGCTTTAAGTGTCTCTTTGAAAATGGAATTCTTGTTCCAAAGCCACTAAAATGCTTTAGAAAAATCTCCTTCCCTGTTATTGATTGCAAAGGACTGCTTCAGTGGTGTCTAGCTTCACGTAAAGCAGGCCAAATTCAGTCCTAAATGGTGTGTGCCTGGCTAATAAACTGTATTGTAATTAGTACCTTGGGGAGGCAGAAGCCACAGAGAAGCTGAGTGTAAAGAGAACGAGCTCCATGTAGAAGCTGTCAGCAAAGGATGAGTGAAGAACCGTGTAAAAAGTGAAAAAAGGGGATTTGAAATGGGATTTTGACATGGATTCCTCCCTGTTCTCTAGCACAGGTCCCCTGTTCCCATCTCCCAGTTTGAGAAACCCATGCTCAGGGACCACATGGACCACTTGGAGCTATTAGGGACCTTTTCTTGCTTGGCCTCGTGCACATGGCTTTCACTTCCCTTTGCTTGCTGTGTGTCTCCCAGTGAAGCTTAGCCTGGCTTTGAGCAAGTCACCTGGAAGTGACAGATTCCTGCT
>NW_008598530.1:13388-75442 GCF_000691845.1 Merops nubicus
GCAGCCACGTGGGCAGATCTGTCATGCACCTGCAAAATCAGGGTTAAGAG
Source organism: Merops nubicus (assembly GCF_000691845.1). Classification (NCBI taxonomy): domain Eukaryota; kingdom Metazoa; phylum Chordata; class Aves; order Coraciiformes; family Meropidae; genus Merops; species Merops nubicus. The sequence goes on from NW_008598530.1 coordinate 13,439, forward strand.
AAAACAAAGGTTGGGAAAGCATAAGGGAGAGTGGAGATAGCACTTGTGTTGGCAGCACTGTCTGATGCTTAGAGAATTGAACATTGAACGCAAAACCTTTCCCACTCTTCAGTGCCTAAAATCTGGATTCCTCTCAGAACTTGGTGTGCCCCTGCAGTGGTCCTCTGTCAGAACCTCTCTTGTATTGTGCTTTTGCTCGTGCCAGACTCCAGTAGAAAGTGGAAGAGGGGGTGACTTCTGTTTTCCTTGCAAGCCCCCACGGAGTTTTTGCAGGTCTGGTGACTACAACGTGGGGACCCTGTCAGCTGCCGCTCGGTGCCTGTCTCTGACACGGGTTATTGTTAATCCTGCAGGCACGGGGCTGAAATTCAGCCATCTGTGTGTAGAGTCTCAGCAGATGCAATTGTTCACTAGCTTTTTGATAGCTCGCTCCATAGTGCATCCCAAGGAACAGAGCTCCCATCATCTGGTGAGACATCTCGTTGCCTGTATCTCCATTTTACAGGGGACACGTTGAGACAAGTGAGATTCTGACACGTCTGTGTGTTCTAGCTAGATCTCTTTATTTTTTTTTATAACTATAAGAAAATTTTTATTCCTTGTATGTTATCTTGTGTCTGTTATTTTAAAAGACACTTGTACATCACCTTCTGTCAGGAAGACGGGATCTTAGTCCCTTTGAGAAGTGGCAAAATGAGATGATGGTGTAGCATGGGCTATAGCGTTGCACCCAGGGCGGTCGAGCTTAAGCAAGCAAAAGTCACAAGCCTGTTCTTTACAACTTCCACCCCCAATTCTTCACACAAGAAATGTTCAGGTACTAACCAGGTTCTCGGATGGGAATAGATTTCAGATGACCTTCAAGCCGTGACTTGTCTCTTTACACCATGACCTCCCAACCTGCCCCGTTCTTCAGTGGGAAATTTGGCAGCAGCTGGCACTCGACTCCTGTTTGTACCCTTGGCTCTGCTTGGAGAATGTGGAAGGAGAAGAGAGTCATCTGTGAACAGCTTTGTAGGAGGGTGTTAGTTAGCAAATAAGCACGATGACACGGACAGCTCTTGTGTGGGCTGCAGGGTGTGAGATGGGGCTAAGCCAGCGGCTCACGTGGCTTTGGGACGAGCTCAGGGTGTTGCTGGTTTGGTGCTAGAGGCAGCCTAATTTCACCTGCACATGCTGACAGGAATTTGGTGTTTGTGTCAGGAGTTGTTACAAAGTGCTGTGGATTGACAATACAATGTGGCCGTTTTGTTGATTCCCTTTTAAATGGCTTCCTTCCTCCCAGGGGTTATAAATTAAAGCATTTCATGGGCTGTTTGGTGAGGAATACTTTGAACTTCTCCCTAAGCTGAGTTCCCATTTGCTGTAGCCAGGCATCCTTGCTGCTGGGTAGGGAGTGGAGTATGAGAGAGATGAGCAGAGCTACAGCAGACAAGGAGAAAAGTAGTAGGACTTGTCAGAAAACCTCCTCTCTCAGTATATAGCCTTTATATAATCACCATTTTTCTCCAGCCGTGAAAACTGAGTTCAGCTTCCATCCAAGCTTTTGTTAATGCTGCTTCAGAGTGTCCTGCCTTTGTCACTTCTGCCCTGGTTCATGCCTGGCAGCTGGGAATGCTTCTTCAACCAGCTCTGAGAGCCTTCCCTCTTGAACTGCACTGTGGCGTAACTCGGGTGCAACCCTCAGCCCTGAATTCAGCTCTTGATCATAAATTAAGATATCATCAAGTCCTCTGCGTGACAGGTTCTCTTGTCGGGCTTGCATTATGGTCTCTGCTGTGCTAAGTAGCCCTTGGAATAGTAGAAAGCCTTCTCTGCAGACATGGAAGTGTTGTGTTGGCAAGTGTTTTATTGGATAAACATGCAAACTTGCATTGATCTGGGGAGGTGGAGAAGTGGGGGATGTTGCAGGGTGACACCTTAGGATCCTGCCTCTCCAGTGCGTTGATAGTACATAGGAAGGGGCATTTTTCCTGTTAAGAGTCTTCCAGAGATAGGAGTTTGATCTCCTCCTCCACTGGAAGCAAACCCAAGGTGATGGTGCCCTGTTTGCAAAGTCCCGAATCAGTCTTGCCAGTCCAGTGTATGACCAGAGGTGCCCTTGATCCTGTAGGAGCCCACATTTGAGTTATATACACTTTAAATTCCTCTTCAGCTGGCTTTGTTACACCTGCTTGCTGATGATGGGGAAAGAAGAGGCCCATCTCTGAACATGTCAGAGGTGCTTTCCCTTGGCTGCTTACTCTGAGACTGCTGAGTGGCTGTCCCTGCTCACAAGCCCTTGCTGCTGTGCACTTATTCCACATGGAATCCTTCATCCTCTGGGTTTGAAGTGTGCCAGTAGCACTGTTCTGTGCCACGGTTTTTAAAGCATGGCAAAAATACAGTTACAGGGTTGAGGTTAGTGCTTCTTTGCATGGTTAAAGTGCATTATTTTGCTGCCAGGGAAAGTGACATAACATTTAAGAATAAATAAGGATTCAAGTATCCATTAGCTTTGTTGTATGTGTGCCATTAAAGAGGAGTGTAGGCTACAAAAGGGTTCTGCTGATGGATATATTTATGTAGATACCTTGTCAGAGACTAAAATACCACCTGCCTTCACACAGTGGGGTGAATCTTGAGCAGCAGACCTGAAGGCAGAAAGCTGGTGCGGACACTCGGCCTGTGGTTGTGATAATAACACCCCAGGGTGGGACTTGAAAAGTTTAAAATGCCACAGATCTGAGCTGTGGTGCACATCTGCTGCAGAGCAACAGAAAAAGCCTTCAGGTTCTGCTGGGAAGCTCAGCGTGGCCTGGTGCTCTGTACCTGGCTCTATTTTGAGCCGTCGGTGACTCACGCTGGCTTTCCATCACGGACATGAGGGGGTAGTTGCAAATAATATCCCTGATGATCTCTGTGCTCACACCTCTGTAAATGGGGCAGTGCTCTTCTCTTCCCCAGGGCAGGCAGGGAAAGGGGGTCAGGCCCTCGTGTCCCATCCTTAGGAAGCAAGTGGGGACGGTAACGCCAGCCCAGTTGCATGGCCGTTTGCTGCAGGGTTTGCCTGGATTAGAGGTCAGGTTTTTATGTTGCATGTTTGATCACTGTGAATCTGTTTCACTGGAGTAGTGGAAAATAGGCTGGTTTAAGAGGCACATGACTTGTTTTTTTTTTTTCTGTTCTAAGCTGTTTTGAAACAAACTGTGGCTTTGCATTGATGTATCAACTCCTGACCGAACAGGATATCTTCTGTGGGTGCTGTCTGCAGCATGCAACAGCACGTAGCATTGTTGTGAGTGTTGGTGGCATAGCTGTGGAACCCAGCAAGGGGTTACCCAGCTCTGCTTTGTGCCCTCTGCTGCCTGAGGGCAAGTGGCACAGGATGCTCTGACTGCTGAAATGTGGGGAAGAGGTGCAGAGTGGGGTACAAAAGATGGCAGAAACGTTTTCTGCGTGGTGCCAGAGAGGAGACATTGCCAAAAATGTGTGTCTGGCCTCAACTGGGAGTGCAGTGTGCTCTTGCTGCCCAGGGTAATACCCTGTCTACTCAGGCCCCTGAAAATCTAGACCCTGAATGTGTGCTTACCTTGGAGCATGTCAGGAATGTCAGAGCTGGGCACTAGCCTATACAGTGAATTCTTCACACCAGTGAGGCATAGATCCGAGCTGCAAACTCCTCGTGGCACTGGTACAGCAGCTTGCAGATTTTCCAGTCCTGGCCTAGAAACAGCACAGGCACATGCAGCAACAGCCAAGCTAACAACACCCAACTTCTCAGCAGTGGTTCAGCTGCGGCGTCTATTATCCCTGTCATGTGAATGCAAATTTCTCTGCAGAGATGATTTCCAGACCTTAAGCAGAGCCAGCTTGGGTGTGTTCGTATGCCACCCAGTTTTGCTTTCCCTTATGTTCCTGTGCCCAGAGACAGCACGGGTGTTGGCATCTGTGGTGAGAACATCTTTTAAGTTTCCACTGACTTTGTTGGATCGGGAGCGGTGTTGAAACAAATCAGCAGCAGCCTGATATGAGAGGTCCTGATGCTCTCACTCTTTCACCAGGGTGGGGAGCACCAAGGAATGTCTGTGCCTGGGGCAGGGCAAAAGGTATTAAACTTGTTGTCCTCTTCCCAATCATCATGTGGGGAAGGAGTGGGCAAAATGCCAAGAAAATTATCTGGAGTTTTTTCAAAATAGGGCTCAACCACAAATTATCATCTCAATATTGGAACTGCAGAGCAGAAAACATCAGAGCAGAGGATCATCATCGTTCCCTTGGGCTTGAAGCTTGAGCCTGGTGGCTGGGAGGGTGGGTGGCAGTGGGGGCTGAGCCCATGGGTACTAGCTCTCTGGGCAGGAGAGCTGGTCTCCAGCTATGAGATGCTCCTTGCCCCATTCCCATACGGCTGCTGGAAGAGAGGACGAGGTGGTGTCTGAAGAAGTGGGTGGAGGTGTGTGGAAGCAGCAGCGTTGTGTCCAAGATGGTCAGTTTGGTTCTTGGAGAAATCTTGTGTTTCCCTGGTCTGTCAGGGAGACTGTGGGAGATGGTTGGTGTTTGTTTTCCTTTGGGAACATAGTTGCCAGGCAATTATTTTACACCCTGTAGCACTGCAGACATGTCTCTTCAAGTCCAATCTTTTACCACATAACTGAGAAAATGTATTTTACATTAAAAAGAAGTCTTTTAAAAAGGCCCTTCAGGCATAAAGTCAATGTGTTTTCTATATATAACCCTGTATTATTAATACAATGAACTTATCTGTAGACTCTGTGGGTGAATGTGACTTGATCATTGGAGATATGAACAATATGATGTTCTTTTTCAGTGCTCTGTGTCTCTGACTCCATAATGGTGCCTCCAGCCTCCAGTTCATTCCTTAGTGATAAAGTGGGACAATAGTGTGAAGCAGGTTTGTGGATTGCGTTTTGCTTAATATGAAATAAACAGCCTAGAGAGAGAACAAATTTGCCTTGGTTCAGAAATGCCAAGATCTATAGATTTGGGGCAGACAGGGATGATGAACGTGAGCGTGTACTATTGAAATACATCCAGAATGGCATGGCAGAACTTTCCTGGATTTAGTTACAGGGGTTGCAATATAAGTTGCTTTGGCTAGAAAATTTTAAGGTGGTGATTGATTTTGTTTTGTTTTGTTTTGTTTTTTTTTTTGTATATGGGTCATTTATCACTGTGTGCATTGTGAGATCATTTTCCTTTTTCAGCCATTGGAGAGTGTTTTAGGGTGGACTTAAGAGGCCCCTTTTGAGGTTAGTCTTTGAAATCACCCGAGACAAATGTGTTTGTGCAGACTTCTGTGGATCTGTTAGGAGCTGAGATAGTGCAAGCATGGTGCAAGGTTGCACGGTGCCAGGTTTAATTGCTTCTCCTTATTGTATGTTAGGTGGGGTGTTCACAGAAAGGCAGAAGGCTGGTTGACATGATCTTTCTAGATCCTGACCCTGCTTTCTGCTTGAGCAAGGTGTATAGATGCCCAGCCTGATGTAGTTTACTGTGGTCTGATGACTGATCTGGTGTAGACTTAGTCTGGAAGAACATGAACTTGGGCAGTAACAACAGCCACGCAGTTCTTTTGATCTCCCTCATGCTGTTACTAAATCTTAGTGGAGCTGCTATTAAAAACTTGGTGGGAGATGTCTGGAGTGGGTGAAATGTGAATACTGCTGAAGACAAAGGATGCAGTTAGAGAGAGAAGGGCAGTCCCTGTCAGAGGGGGTGGTGGAGGCTTTGGGACATGGGAGGAAGCAAGGAGGCCGGCACGATGGAGGGCTCCGTACCGTGCTGCAGGTAAAAGACTTGGCTGGTCAGAGCCTTAAGGACTGATCTGCAGGACAGATGTGAGGACATAAGAGTAGCAGGCGAGGTACCAGTGTCGTTAGTGTGGGCACATGCCCCCATGTGTGCCCAGTGTCACTTCAGTGCCATTCCTGGGGTCGTGGTCACTGGCATTTGCCACAACTGCAACACCGTCTCCACCTCTGTCCTCTCGTGCCTTCTCTAGACTTAGCTGGGCCAGTGAGTGGTTCCACACCACTAACCTTTTTGGGTCAGACTGCACGTTTTTTGTGGATCTGGTCTGCACAAGTTTTTCTAGACGTTGTGACAGCTTCCTGTTAACTGTGCTCATCTTGGGTTAGAAGCTTTTTGAACGGACTGTCCTCTTAGTCTGTTCTTTCCAGCCCTGGCACAACAGCTGTGTAAACTGAGAGGAGCCAGGAAATAGCAGCTTCACAGCTAACAGCGTGGGCTCCTGGTGTTTCCTGCTGTGTTCTAGCAGGAGGCTGTCCATCTGAAGCACCGTGCTGCCTCACCACTCCATTCCCTGCACCCCTGCTGTTAAACCAGCATCCTCGTGGGCTGCACCCTTCAGTGCCCAACCTGCTCTCAGCACACAGGGGCTCTTTATAATCCTTGCAGCCTTTTCACGTGACATCAGTATTTTACAGGGACCTGTTGTGTCTTTTGCAACGTTTTATGTAACTCTGGATAAATAGAGTTTGTGTCTAGGAGCAGTGATGGCTTATCCTCTGGGAGCTGGAAGGAAATACGGGCACTACAGTGCTCTTCTATCTAACAGTTACAAGGGCACCAGGAGCATCCCATGTGCAGACTGCAAGTATTTAGTCAGGTTAAAGCATGTATGCAGGAAGCTCCATAAAGGTAAAGGATAGAGGAGGTGGGAGAACAATCCTCTGCCCATGGCTGAAGTCAGTTTGGATAAATGCAGGTAACATCTCTGCTGTGCTAACACTGATTGTTTTAGTTGACCTGTGTGTTTAAAGTCACAGCCAATGTCAAAGCAAGAATTTGGGCTGTGCTGTCTGGGCTGTAGCCACCTTGGATGTAATGCAGCTGTGTTCCTGGTGTCTGGCTAAAAACCTGCACGTTGACAGTTTATTTCCCAGCCATGTGTTTATTTTGGAATATTTTTTCTGCCACCATGACTGTCAGTGTTTTGGAGGCTGCTTTGCTGGTGCTGGTCTCAGTGCTTTGTACTCGGATGCTGCTTTCCTCTGGATGCTTGTCCTGGTTTGGGGTAAAACTTCTGGTTTTAGTTCACAGATTTGTCACCCATTTACTCACCCTGTCACTGTAAACTGCACTTAGAAGTGGCGCAGGTTTATATCTGAAACTCAGCTGTCCAAAATCTGATCCTTGGAAGGTTTGGCACCCAGTGGTTTCTAATACCACCCTGCTTTCTAGCCACTTATTCGTGGTAAAAGTCTAAATTTTGGAAACCAGGTCAAAATGGGGGAGAGCCTTCCGAAGCTAATTAATACCAGTTGGCCTTGGGAAATCACTTCTGTTGGCTTTCAATCTTCCAGCTGAAATTGTTCCATGAGAAACTAATTTTGTTGACTGTACTTATTATTATTTGTCTCTCTGTGCCTCAGTTTACACAGCTTTAATGAGTAATTGTTGGTTTCCTGTCTAGGTACACCTCAAAAATGAGCACAATTACTGCTTCTGTACTGCCTTCAGTCATAGGGTTTGAGTTTTTTAGCATGTGGGTTGGGTTTTTTGGTTTTCTTTTTTTTTACCCTGCTCCATTCTTGGCTCTTTACTAGAGGAGGATTACAGTGGTAGTAGAACATTATAACTCTGTGGCATGAAGGCTGAATTTTCTGAAATCATTAAATCAGTCCAGTTTTGGAGATCTGACTTGGACACTTGGTCAGGTTTGGGAGGTTTTCCTTATGCAGAGTAGCAGGAGTGGGTTATTCCCATTTTTCCATTTTGTTGCTGATGGGGCTGTCTTTGTCCAGCTCTGCCCTGGTGTACCCTAAGAGAGGCAAACTGCCTCTGGAGAAGAGCTGCTGTCAGAATACTTTAAAGTCGGTCAGACTGGCTTCTGTTTTGTGAGGTTTATCAGCAAAGATTTTCAGTGCCTCCAGTGGGAGGCTATTTTTATTCTATCCAGGGGCTACCCTCTGCTCTGAGGTCTTTATCATGTTTTTTTTGAATAAAGAAACCTGCCTGTTTTAGGACAATCTTAAATTTCTTCACCTTTGCAATCTGAAAAACAAGACAGTCTTTTATCCAAGGTAAAAGTTTTTGGCATTTCTGTGACATGTTCAAGATTTCTTCTGTTATTTTTTCTCCCCTGTGTAAGGGGGACACTGCTATACACATGAGAATACACTGAGTTTTCCCCCTTGGGCAGGGATAACAAGGTAATGTTTCATCTTCCTACTCTGATCAGTGTTGTGACCGTTGCAGAAAATCCACGTTGTGTTCCATGGCACCAAGTAATCAAGACTGGAAGAGTTCTTGGGGTGACCTGGTTCATTTTCCTGCCCTATGATGAGATCAGACATACCTCTGTCCTTCCTGACAAATGCTGCCTGTGCTCTTTTAAAGAGCCATTTCATTGCTTCACAATCCTTAGCAGTAAAGGTCTGGCTTCTCCCCACCTTGTATTTAACCTGAGTCGTCTCTGCTGCCGTTTAAACCTGTCACTTCTTGTCTTGCCCATTCCAAATACAAGAGCAGGTCATTCCTTTTCACAGCCATGTTAAATATTTGAAGACTAGTCAAGTGCTTCTCTCTTCTTAGTGTTAAATAACCACTATTTCTTAAATCTTCTCTTCTTCTTGGTAGATTGGGTCTTCTGTGTAAGCCTTAATTGGCCTGTCTTCTCAAAAAATACTCTTAAGATGATCCCAGTCATTAACTAATCCACAAACAGTTTAAACACTTTGATTGGTATTTTATTTATATACTTTAATAGAAGCCTTCTATGCTGGCCAAATTGCCTATGTGCATCACTGTCTCTGACTGACTTGATGGCCTTGTGTTGGTGTGTGAGCCAAGATTTTCTGCTATTCACTAACTGTGATTCATTCCAAGAGGAAGATTGGGTGCCCAGCGTGATGTGGGGCTTGGTGTGGTTTGTACCTTGGTTCTGTGGGACAGCCCGAAGAGAGGCTAAGCAATCATGGAATCCTGGGCCTCTGCAGGCACCCAAAATATACATTGATGTATGCTGGAATTTGGAAGTGAACATGTGCTCAGACAGGTGGTAGGCTGTGAAATGCCACTTGGAATTAGGACCTTCTGATGTGGCTGTGTTTGAACAGTCAGATCATGCTTGCAGGTCAAGTAGTACTATACTGTGATTTGGATGTCCTTGATGTGGATGGCTTTAGCTCCAAGGGGAAGTCAAGGAAACTTATGTTATAGCAGGACATAGAGGGAGGCAGATTATATTCCATGTCAGTAATTTTCTCTGGGTTTCTCTGTTGTAGGTGAGTGTTTTAACCACCTTGGAGCGGCGATTCAACCTTCAGAGTGCTGACGTGGGCGTTATTGCCAGCAGCTTCGAGATTGGCAACCTGGCCCTCATCCTCTTCGTGAGCTACTTTGGAGCCCGAGGACACCGGCCACGCTTAATAGGATGTGGAGGCATAGTCATGGCCTTGGGTGCCCTCCTTTCTGCCTTGCCTGAATTTCTGACCCACCAGTACGAATACGAGTCGGGAGAAATACGCTGGGGGGCTGAAGGGAGGGACGTGTGTGCTGCCAATGGGTCCACCAGTGATGAGGGACCAGACCCGGACCTTATCTGCAGGAACAGGACTGCTACCAACATGATGTACTTGCTGCTTATTGGAGCGCAGGTCCTCCTGGGCATTGGTGCTACCCCTGTCCAGCCCCTGGGAGTTTCCTACATTGATGACCACGTGAGGCGGAAAGATTCCTCCCTGTACATAGGTAAGGCTCTCGGAACCTCTTCTCACTCAAGTCTTTCCTTCTGGGCTGGCATCTCACTCTTGGATTTCTGTCTGATGCCAGTGGGAGGGACGCCTTGAGGCCTCTTCTCCATGTGTTGCTGTGCTTGTGAAGGTAACTTGGCATGGGCCTCTCTACCAAGCAGTTGTAAGCAGCAGGGGAGCACAATGATACGTGCTCATATTGTAGCAATGGTAACAGTCAACAGCCATGGTGATTATTACTGGATGATTAGGGAGATTCTCACTCCTCCTATTGTGTTTGCCCAGATTGCTTCACGTTCTAGTGTTGGTGGCTCATGGTTTGAGTTTTAGGTGAAGAATTTTCAAGTGGCATGTGTGGTGATGATTTTTTATTTTTCCCACAACATACTCTAGTTCCCTTCCTGTGCTGAAGCATTTGTCTGTATCTGAGTAATCACTGCAGAATAACAAGGCTGAGAGGGGACACATTATGCCACTACCACTGTCATATTTTAGCAAGGAAGTGCCTGTTGGGCAGCAGTTGCTGTGACCCAGCATGCTGTGGCAGGACCCCAGGTGATGTGGCACCTGTCATGGAATGGGATGCAGAAGCTGGTGAGGTCTATCTTGAGATGGTGAGGCTGAAGGAGGCCTCGTAATTGTGGTGATCATGTTGCATAAGTTTCCCAGATGGTTAAGATCTGAAATTTGGCTTCAGATACCCGATGAAACATCTCTGTTGTTGGGTGAAGTGCTCATGCAGCAGTAGTGCCCTCTCCAGCAGGTGTAAAGAGGATGTTGTCGGTGAAGTTGTTGGAAAAAAAACCTTATTGTCTCATTCTTTTCTGCAGGACATGTCAGTAGATAAACAGTTCCAGTGCAATCAAAATGCATGCTGCCATTCATGTGATCTTTCTGCTCTTGCTAGCATAATTTCTATCAACCAGAACTCTGTGCACTTGTCCCATCATCCCTGTCTTGGTGTGACTTTCAACTGAACGGATGTGGAGGATTCCATTACTCATTTGGGGTTTTTTTTGTGAAGACACTTTAATTACATTCCCAAGTGTAACTGGGTGTGGCCCCAGACAGCAAAGCTCAAGTCCTGCTGACTTTCTGTACAGTCTTCTGTTCCTGGGACAGTGCAGAGGCCTGTTGGGAGAGACTAACTGTGTAGCATGCTGTGGCACTCCTGGATCTGCTGCTACTTTATTTAAAGAGGTGATTCCACAGATTCAAAGCATGTCCATGTTTTCTTGTAATGGACCCTAAAATCATAACATTTCAGCATTTAGCTTTGTCCTTGGATCATTATTCACTTTCCCTTGGTTCCATAAGTGGTTGTGAGGGATCCACTGGATAAAGCAGGATGACACATAAAATACAAGATATTGTACAACCTGAAGGTGAGTAATGAGACTGAATTCACTGGAGCAACTTTGCCAACACCATAAATGATGAGCTGGAATTAAGAGCAATTCTAAGATTATCTATTATAAATAACCATAAAGAGAAGTGGCAACTGCTTTCAGTCTGTTACATGGGCATTTTTTAAGCAATGCTTCATATGTCTGAGAACAGGATTGAGGAGGGTTCACGAGAGGAGGATTAGGAAGAGTGATTCTTTTTCTCTCTGAGATACATTCATTTTGTATGCTAAAATAACTTCTCTAAAGTTGGCAGTTCAACTGTAGCTGGGAAAATACTGCCAGAAAATGATTTCTGCTTACTATATGCTGCTTCATTATTTTTCCTTCAGACATATGGTTCTAACCATGTTCCTTTCTATGTGTAGAATTTAAAGGAAACCAAGCATTTTGGGCTTGTTTGCTTTACTGGCTTTAGCTATGGAAATAATGATCTGAATTTCTGTGTATGAATTATGGGTTGCAGAACAGTGCATGTGTGTGCACTCAATCAATCAGCCATACCAACAATGAAGCTTGATATTTACCCCATCCCCATACACCCGTCACAAGTAGGTTTTCAAATATGGGATGATTAATTCCTTCATCAACCTGCAATCAATTTGGCTAGTAAAATTAAAAGCTAACAGGAAAAAAATCACTGTGAAAAAGATGTATTCTGTGAATGAATATAAATGGAGAAGAAGCTGGTGGCAATGTACATGTTTTCTCAGGTTTGTGAGTACTTGAGAGGAGGCTCAGATTCCTCAGCTGAAAATGTTATTTGAGAATTTGGTTCAGATTTGTCTTTAACTGATTATATTTTATTGATGTCATTAATGCAATTTTCAGTGGCCTTAACAGAAAGCTGGCTGAGCAACTTACCCACTTCTTTCTCCTCTGTTTCACAGAGGAAATAACTGCAGAGTGTCCTGTCACTGTGCTATATTTATATCAGTTTGCTTTCTCATAAGAGCACGCTCACTCAACAGGGGCTATGCTGTGTGTGACCCAATAAAGGGGTTTTGGGTATGTTCCCTCAGTTTAAATTAGGAGCAAGTCTGGCATAGGTTGTTCTCTCAGGGTAGAACTTAATTAATTACAGCAAGTATAGTGGAGCTGAACTTTCTGCCATGCTGGTGATGGCTGAGGAATGACAGATTGACCAGTCTGTGCTGTCTCGAGCGTATTGGTAGCATCCAGTACATATATGCTGCATTTGGGCTGTGCTGTAGCTGGTGGGGAGAAACAGGCTCTCACTTAACAGCCAAGTACTAGTAATTGTTCACCTGCTGCAGTAAAAACCCTCTTGTGTCCCAAGGCAGTAAATTAGATAGAAATAACTTCATGCGCTGAGAGGTTTTTCTCCTTCTGAATTGTACAAGAGTTCAATGGAATAACTTAGTATTGTATCTAATAATTTCTTTGCAGTGAGGTGATGATACAGGAAGACTTCCAGTTTATTTAAAAACAAACAACCAAACAAACAACAAAACAAACAAAACCAAAACTTATTAAGAAACCCCAAACCTCCTCCTTTTTGGATTAGTTTACTATGTGTGTGCAGAAGATTGCAGATCTGACATCATAAGGAATTTAAAGTGAAACTTTTGGCTTTGACTTCTAGTGTATATAATGGCCTCTGTGTGATTTATTTCTGGCCATGAAGTCCATCAGATCTGGCTCGTTGGGGTTTCTGGTTTCTCAGCAGTGGCAGGCACACAGGACGTGGTGGGCAGTGCACCTCTGTTGGGCATCCTTTGAAGGCAGAGGTTGCTCAGGCTTGTGCTCTGCCAAGGAGGTGGGGATTCACACTTTCATAGAGAGACAGGGTGAGATACTGCAGGGAGATATCTCTGTGGCATGGGCTGCTGACAGGTACTTTCATGTTTCTTGAGCTAAGATTTTTATTTTTTTTTATGCCTTCAATGTGTTGTTACTAAACCCTGTTGCTGTAGTGACAAGCCCCAGGAAAAAGGGCTGTGTTGTGGTAACTGAGGGCAATTCAAGCAGATGTATGTGTGGAAGTACACCCCAAAGACTGTTTAAAATAAAACACTTTTGTGGCATAACAGAGTTAGAATGACAGCAGGACCATGGCATGCTTGCTCCTGATAATGATGGGAAATACATTCTCTTCCCATTCCAGCATCTCAGCATCTGCTCAACACAAAGGTGATAATGGCAGCAAGAAGGTGGAAAAAAAATAAAGGAATTCTCTTAGCTGTCTGAAGTTGGGGAAAAAAAATTCTGGTTTGGTGCTGGTTTGCTAACTTCTCTCTGTTTGATTCTGCTCTGGTATTGAAGATCTGAACCTCTCTAGAGATTTCCAAGCAAGCAGGTTAATTTTATCTGTGTATTTAGTGGCACTTGGCATAGCTAACCCCTCTGAATGGAGGAATTCCTCACTCCTGCACGCTGTGCAGGGCTCGTTATTGCTGCAGCTTCACTAATGTCAAAAGGATTCCCTCAATTTCTGGCATCATTTATTTTAAGGGAGGAAAAGTCTGTTGAAAACTACTCACTACATAGTTCCTTTCTCTACCCGCTAATGACTCACTTGACATTTCCCTCTTTAGTTCATTTTCTGTGAGGTCTTGCTGAGTTTTGTTGAAATCAATGAACACTTTATCATTAGGATGGGCATCAGAGGCACCGTGGATGGTTACTGGAGGGGAGAAGAAGCCTGATCTGACAGTGGTTGTATGGATTTGTTGCATCTAAGATGAGCAAGAGCTTTGAAGTGTCTTCTGGGCACTAGTGTACTGGTGTGGCTCTCAGCAGAGGTCTGCACGGTCAGTTAGAACCAGTGCAGTGATGTGGTAGATGAAGGTTATTGGCAGTCTCCATATCCACCTTCTGGGCTTCCTGCAGCACTTGACATTTGCCTGTAAAAGTTGTTGCCTCTTGTCTAGGACATGGTTACCTATAGAGCAGAATGAGTAACCTGTAGGAGCCACTGTTTGATCTGGGACAATTAAGGGCTAGAAGTAGAAGTAGAGGAAGTTGCTGTCTCCTGTTGATGGGGGAAATCGATATTGATGTTGGAGGGAGGGAGTACTGCCAGATTGTGTGGCTCATTCAGAACAATGCTGTGGTAATCTTTAATGTATAGGAGATTAAGTTTGAAGCTGTCTCAGTGTTTAACTTCATGGACCCATACCCCTTTAGCTGCTTCCTTCTGTCTCATTCCCTAGGCTTCTGTCTGGCCTTTTCTGTTTGTGTTTTGGTTTTTCATATGGTTGTTCCAGCTGTTACCCTTGGTGTAAGAGGAAAACTCAACAGGATGGTGTCCTCTTTCCCCATCTGCCCAGATGGGACTAACCCAGCAAGGGGGCCAGGACCCTGAGCTGTCACTGCTGACTTTGACCTTTGCAGCAATGTCAGGTTATTTTGCATGAAATATATGGAAGCACTCGTCGTTTGGAGATGACAATCATAAATAAATGCTCACTCTTGCTTCTGGTGCTTTCTTGCTTGCTTTAAGCACCAACTCAAGATTTACTGCAGAGGAAGACAAACATGCCCTAGTTGGAATCTTGCTGTCTCCAGGGATAAATTTGTCCATTTGAAAAATCACTTATGGTAGCTTACGTCAGTCAAAATGACAGCAGCCATTGTGTGTTGGAGAAGCAGAAGCATCTTCTTGTCTGACAAGAATTAAATCTGATAGTTAGTATCTATGGCGGTGAGTTAATAGCAAGTTAGCAGCATAAGATGCTGAAATTGTTAGAGTTTGAGTCAACATTTTGTGGTAATACAAAAAATAATAGTACTTGGATTTCTATTAGGAAGCTTACGTTGGAAGCTAGGAAGCTGCAGTGAGTTTTGCAACCAGTCATCTACTGTGTATCTGATACTGATGAACCCCAATATATGTCACAGATACTAAAAAAAATGAAAAACAGGAAATGGGGCTTCTGATTTTACAAACAAAACTGAAAATACGTTCAGTGTCATAAAGAAAAAGCCATGGAAGTCAGAGGGGAGAACCTCAACCCTCTGGAGGATGGTACCCCCATTGACCAGTGCTTTAGCATGTCAAGTACTATATTCGAAGGGGTGTAGGATGGGCAGTGGCAGCACCTTTCATAACAGCAAATGTCTCTATTTCTGAAGCTTTCAGAACTCTGTTTCCTGGGGGACACACCATGTAATTCTGAGAAACGTGAATATTTTGGAGCTGAAAGAGTAATTTTTGCAGTTGTTTTGATTTCAGGCTGGAAATCTATTTTCTTCGTTACATAGCTTCATATCTACAGTAGGGTAGGTGCTGAGTAAAGTTAGTGAGGTCCCTGGGTACCCACAAAAATATGTTGAGATGGGCATTGTTTCTGTCCCTTCCCAATTCTGAGGAAATATTTTTTTTTTCATTTTGTGGTGGTGTTTTGTTTTGTTGTTTGTTTGTTTGTTTTTTTCCCCTTCTATCAAGAAATTCACTTGGGTGTCCAGCAGGTACATGCTATGTTTGTCTCAAACTGCTGAAAAGTCTCATGTGGAGGATGAATGCATTTAGCTCAGTCTTACCGTTTCCAAATTTCTCAAGTGTCTTAAGTGTATGCTTGAATCTATATTTCTAAGGCATAGCAAGTGGAATAATTGTTTGTTTATAGCATGCAGGTCCCATCGCCGGCCTCTTGAGGCCCTCTGTTGATGTGTATCGATTGGAAGGTCTCCTAGACCTGCTTAAGAGATCTGTTCAGCTCTGCCCATCTTGGCTACTTATCCCTTTCCCTCCTCCCAGCCTTTCCCTGCCTGCAAACACCACAGGTACTTGGTTCACATTAGCCCTTCTTGCTAGAACATGCTTCTCTGAGCTCACCCACTTAAGGCCCTGCCAGCCTTGTGCTTACCTTAACTCTTTCCTTCTAAAGCCTGCTTCTGCAATATCTTTCATAGTGGATCTTCCCATCTGTTGTCTTGTATTTCCTCTGTGTGTCTGCTCTCACAAGCTGCTTGCAGGGTTTGTCCACCTCCATGTGTGCCCATGCACTTGTGAAGCACAAGCACTTGTTGCAGTGAATCCCTCCTCTCCTTGCTAGGCTATGCAGGTTTATAGGTATGTAATATTTTCAGCCTAAAGGCTGGAGTTTTTAAATTTTGTTCAGTAAGAGCATCCTCCTGTGAGTGATTTGGAGAGCTGAGCCTTTCTGCCACAGTCTCCAAGGGGCTGAGGGAGCCCCAGGATTAACACTAAACCAGGAGGAGTGCTGTGATGCGTGTTCATTATTGAAAGGTGTCTTTGCATCACATTCACTGGGTTGTCTTCCCTGTGGACTAACTGTGATCAGATTAAATCACTTGGCTTCATGTGGATACACCAGTATTAACTACTTTGGCCTAGCCCACTGATCCGTTGACAACCTGCAGCCTTTTTGTAATTATTCCCCTTTGGGGAGAGATCTGTGTTCTCATTTGCTCTGTGTCAGCAGGGCTGGCTCAGTTACACGTGTCCCTTTTTACAGGGCTAGTGGTAATATCCTGGAAAATTAAATGGAGATGTAAACAAGTGTGTAGGGTGTATTAGAGCAGTAACAATAATCAATTAATGGGAATAACCTTCCCCACTGCAGGCAGGAAGGCTGAGCTGTGAGAGGCAGTAGCTGAATGGATGTGTTCATTCAATTAAATGTATAGATGTACAAAGGCTTAACTGCTGTGGGCTCCATTATTTTTCAGCAATTGCTCCAGTTACCTTAACTTTCTGTTAATAGCTTTTTTTGTTGTTGCTATGAGCTGAGTGAATAAAGCTTGGGTGCAATACAACGGATTTTGTGTGAGAGCATATTGAGGGTGGGAGCTGGTTCCATGTTACTCTGCTCTCTGTGTACTCTGCAGCTGATTTTTGGCTTAATTTGGATTTGCTGACTGTGGTGTCTTGTAAAAATCCCTTCATTTTTGAGCATGTTGGTTTCTTTCTGTAGTGTCTTGGAAACAGTCATCAGCTGGGAGAGCCAGTGAGGTCCATCATTCATGGGGCAGCCTCTTTAAAGCAGTGCCCGGGTCATTTAAATGATGGATGTGCAGAGGACAGTGCATATTAGTCTGAAGGTTCATAAAATTAATTAAATAGATTGGAAGGTGCTGAGTTGCCCATGTCAAGAGCTGAAGGCTGCATTCTACCTCCTTGATGACAAAAGCAGGGGCAAGCTGGCTTGTGCTGTCAGTCTTGACTCTTCTCCTGGGAATTTGGCTGAGACACCCCAAACCTTTGTGTTTAAGGAGCCTCCAGATGTTTTGGTTCCAGTTTACAGGCTGGCACTGAGGACACCTGGAGGTTTGTTTTCATGTGCCTTTCCACCGTGGGACAAGACACAGGTTTGTGGCAAGATTTGTGCCTCTTTGCTGGCACAAATTAGGGCACTGGCCTCAAAACAGTGGTAGAAGTCTTGTTGCCCAGTCCTAAAGCTTGTACTAAAGTACAAAACAAAGAATTTGGTACAGAGGGTATTATAGGACTTGTCAGAAATAATTATCCCACTCCTCAGCCAAGTGAGCAAGAGACAGCATTCAGGAGTTTTACTGTACTGTTGTAGCCTTGCTACAAAAAGGGCAGTGACCTGAGGCAGTGCTGGAAGTAATGACTGCCCAAAGCTGCAAGTAGCTACTGCTTGTCTGTCATGACACACATCGTAGCAGTGCTGCCAGGGCTTCAGACCCCTGCCTCTGCTGCTCCTGGTGATGTCCATCTGCCCTGTTGTGAGCTGCAGGGAGGGCTGGCCAGCCAGGCTACACACCTCCCCCTCCCCTGTGGCTGGTTGCCAGCTGGGTCATCCACAGGACAGGGCGCTTGTGTGAGTGTACAGGAGAAAGCAAAACTCCTTCACAGTAGCTCCTGCTTTCACTCTTTCACAACTGTCTTCTGGTGTTGGGTAACGTGCTCAACCAATTTTTTTTTTTTGGCCCTTTGGAGAGGTTGCTGCAGGTTTGAGCGTGGTGTTGGGCCTCCAACGTTCACACCCTTTGGGTGCCAGATAGGTGGTATCTGAGTAATCTTCTGAAAGTGTTTCTGTTTGCAAAGCCCCAAGCAGTGCCACGGCACAAACAGCCAGCTCTGTTGACACATGGGGCCTGGCAGCTCAGCTGCCAAAGCTGCTTTTAAGTTGCATTTTTATCATGACTGGCTTTGCTGTGTGGTGGTGGCTCCACGCAGGTCCCTCCCAACGTAGCAGCTGAAAGAGCAGAGCTCCTTCAGGGCTGTGGGGAACAGGGCAAGAAGAGCTTTTTACAGAAGCTAAAGCATCTGATTACCCCTGATGGATCACCCAGGAGGAAGAGCTGTGGCTGCAAGTGGTGGGTACCCTGCAAAACAAATGTGAAATTCCTTGGTGTGCTTCTTGGTCACCTTTTGAGCCATGAGAAAAGCCAGTGGGGCAGGAGCCCTTCCCTGGTGTGGTGTGTGGGCTCAGAGGGAAGGCAGTGTTTGCAGGGACTCATTAAAAACTGAAACCTCTCTTCTGGCAGACTTGTCACCAGGGGTCTGTTGCTGGGATTTAACGTGCTGAAGATCTGCCTGCTTGTTTTGGTGTCCTGTCCACTCTGCTGGCAGGAAAACCACCACTGTGCTGGTGCCGAGGTGTTTCCTCACCGACTGACCTGTCACTGCACAGCTGTCAAGTCAGCTGCATCTTCCAAACCAGCCCTGGTGCCACCAGGAAACTGCCAAGTCAAGGACCTGAACTGAGCTTGGGAAAGGTGAAGTTGGCCATGAGCTGCATCTCAGAAGCTCTGTCTGCAAACAGGGCAAAGAATGATGTTCCTCTTTCACTTAGAGGGTTTGCTTCACCCTGGGAGTAAACTTCAGGCTTTTTGAGCCCTTTGAGAGCAGTGTGGAGGCAATCTGCAGGGCTGCAGACTTTGGGAAGGGATGAGCTTTTTGCACTGTGGGTAGATCCCCTCCAACTTCTGCCAGGGCAGCTGTGGCAGCTGAATGCATCCAGAGCATGGCTGGGGAGCACCACACACTGCTGATCTTGTGGTCTGCAGTGAGGAAGGGGAGGCTGGGAATGCCCACGCTGTATTGTTTGTCTGAAGTTTTGTCTGACCTGTATTTGTTTGTCTGAAGTTAGTCAGCCAGGAGCTTTCCCTTTGGCATTGGATAAATCCTTCTGGCTTTACTTCTCCAAGTCTGGGGTTTAGTCCCTAAATTGCTCCTTTGAACTTTGCTCTTTTGAATGCACTTTTTTGCAGATTTCTTTTTTTGCCAAGGTACAGCCATTTCATTAATGGTGCTGCTAATGAGGTATTTGGCTTTTCCTTAGAGGGAGGGCTGCTCTCACTAAGTCCCTTTTTGATTTCAGTAATAGGGATTTTGTCTGGAGGAGGCTATCCAAGTTTGGCCCTTTATTAACTAATTAACATGTGAGTATTTAAATAGTTTCTGGGATAGATGTTAACAACATGTCACGTTGCTCTTTGACTTCAATACCTCAGAGCCCTTCGCTGCAGCTGAACAAGACTGCCTCTGTTACAAGGTGCAGGATCTGGCCCAAGGCACCAGATCAAAGCAATAGTGGAAATTCAAGAGTCCAAACAGGTAGAAGAGCAGGACACCCTGTGCAGCAGTTCTTTCCTGGCTGTCTCCCTCTGCTTACCTTGCTTTTTCCCTGTGGTTTGCTGTACATTCCTATCACCACTGCTCAACAAACCTTTCCTGCTGTAACTGTTTGTACAAGACAAGTGATACTGCTTATTAGAGTTGGAAAGAAATAATATTAGAGAGGGGGAAAAAAAGACAACTGGGACAACTTTGCTGTATTAGTCATTGCTGCAGAGACCAATTACCCTTGTGATGAAAGACCACCTGAATCTTGTTAGCCATCAGCTAGCAACATATGGATGTCCCAATTCATTCAGACTGGTAGCAGAAGAATAATACTTGTTAGAGAAGGAGTTCCCTCTGCTGAGTTACAAGCTGTGTACTGGGGGGACTGAAAGGGGATGGTGAGCTACAGAGTACCCTGGCCATGCTGCCAAGGTGCCTTGAGCATTAATGCTTTTCTATCCTCGAGCTGTAGGCTGCCTCTTAGCTTTGTGTTCATTTTGGGCACTCATGGGTTTTGTTTTGCAGGGGGTGTTGTGTCTGTTCACTATTCCCCACTCCCCATTTTATAGAAAAACTTGATGCAAGATGGTAAAGGTGTTTTACTGCACTTTTGTTTTATGTCAGTGCATGTCCTCATTAATGTCTTCTGTAAAAGCTTGCTGGTCTGTTGCTGGTGGTAGACCAGTGTGCTGCGTTGTAGACTCTGCAAGGAGCAGCACTGCAGGAAACAAAACTATTTACAGTAGTTGTGTGTAAGCTGTGAAGAGTTTCCCACAGGTGCCAGAGGGCAAGAGGTTAGTAGGGAGAGATAACACCTTCTGTTTGATCAGCTGGGAAAAGCACGTGTTCATGCTTGGTGGATCTTGTTCTGACCAGTATGACTACTCATACTTAAGGATTTGCTTTTTGTTTCCCAGCTGTCACCTGGTTTGGTAAAATCTACTTCTTGTCTCTCCAAACCTTGCTTCCTTTCTGATATTTGTGAGAATTGCCTATCAAACAGCAACCTCGTCTCTTCTTAATTGGATACCACACCTCATTAGCATCCTGGTGGTACTTGATTTCTAAGTAGTGGCAAAACTCAAATTGGGTTAAACAAGTACTCTTAGTCCAGCAGTGTCTTCAGGGTTGTAAAGAAGTTAGCAAGAGGTTGAGAATAAACCCCAGGAATTGTGAGCCGGTGCCCTTCGATTGCTCAGAGATCTTACACAATGGTCAGCAAGGTGCAAGAAGCATTTTGAGGACAGTCAGACTCCACGCTGCTCCATAACCTGCTTCCAGGAGCCATGGGCTTGTCCAGTCACTCTTACACCTCACTCACCCTTATGGCCTCTGCAATAGAAAGAGCAGTGAATTCCACAGCCCCCTGTGGCTTTTGTCATCTCCTAGTTAGGTTGTGCTTTCTTCTTCCCAAGTCTTACTTTCTTGCCTGTATGCTTAGCACTTTGATTTTGTGGCTATAAAGATGGTGAAGGGGGCACAAAACTGTTCTCCTGGAGTGAAGATATCTTAGAAGTGGCACTGCCCTTCAAAAATGTTGTTGCTGCCAGAGGTGGTGGTTGTGGCATCACCGTGGCCTTGCCACGTCCCACCATGGATAGGAGTGCTCCAGTAACTCCTTGGACTGTTGAGGAAGTGCACTGGGGTGGGGGGCTAAGGCACAGATTAGGGGGTGCCCTCCCTTTAGGTGGAAAACGTAGTCCTAAATGTGTTTTGCTGATGCATAAAAGAGCTGTTGAAGTGAACAATTCGGATAAACAAAAGGAGTGAAAATGAAGCTGTGCTGCTCTCCA
This sequence comes from Merops nubicus, assembly GCF_000691845.1. Taxonomy (NCBI): domain Eukaryota; kingdom Metazoa; phylum Chordata; class Aves; order Coraciiformes; family Meropidae; genus Merops; species Merops nubicus. Next base: position 34,878 of record NW_008598530.1, read on the forward strand.
GTGTTACTCTAGAACATGCTCCCTGTGGAGCTCCCTGAGTTCATCTGTCATTCTGCACCCCCCAAAAAACAGAGCAGTGTGGAGACTAGAGCAGCTTGAGCAAGGCATTCTGAATAAGTTGGTCTCACTCTCCTCTGCTATTCCAAGTCTGAGTAAACAGATGAGACTTACTCAGTGCCTGAAGATCAGCAAGTTTGGCCTTCATTAGCCCTGGAGGGGCAGTAAATTCTAGAGCTCAGCCAGAGGAGAGGAGGGAGGAGGAGGCAAGCAAGGAGGTGTAGCACTGGATGGGGATGTGCTTGAGAGACTCCGTGCTGCTTACTGCAGCCCAGGAAGGCAATTTGGAATTGAATCTACAGTGCACTAGGGAGCTGTTGGAGATGACTTAGGATGGGGAAAGGATATGGGAGAGCTGCATTCAGCCAAGGGAAGAGGGAGGTGGGATGTAGAGTTGAGCAGCAGCATATTAAGGTGGAGGGAAAGGGGAGAGGCAGGTATTGAAGTAACTAGAATTAAGATGGGAGCTAAGCCAGTATAGGAGAAACATGGTATGGGCTGTCTCTGTTAAGTCCACAGAAGCCTGGATGCTCACATCAAAAGGCTCTTTAATTTCAGTTAACATTCAGGCTATTTATTTTAATCGATAACCATGGGAATTAGGTGTCTAAATAGAATCTGGGCTAAACATTGCCTTTCTGGATCACAGTTGTTGGGTGATTCTCAAAGGCCTTGCTGTGTGCCTCCCCCTAGACCACGGGACACACGTGGTCTCCATTTTTCTTGCAAAGCAAGCTTGTTTTGTGAATAAACAGTGTGTTTGGATGGTGGGTGTGGGTGGTGTCAGGAGGGGAAGCGAGTGTGCTGGGAGCCCTGTTCCCAGAGAGATCCTAGTGTTTGCTGAAGTCACTAATTACTGCCTCCAACCCATGGTTATTTGTCTTCTGCCCATAGCACACTGATCAAAGGTTCTGATAACACATTGAGTAAAAAAGCTCCTAAGGGGAAAAAAAAAAACCCACAACACTCTTGGATTTCAGGAATACCGCTGACTGCAGTTTGACTTTTTGGATGATGCTTTTTTGGGGGGTGGTTGAGAATGGAGGGGGCAAAGGAAGAAAATGCTTTTGGTTTTTTTGGTTTGGGTTTGTTTTGTTTTGTTTTTTTTAATGCCCCATATGGCCATTTTAACTTGAAAACCTCTGACTGTGAACTGGATGATGATGAGCGACAGGGCAGAACTCATTCCCAACTCTGTGGCTGAGAGTACTTGCAGCTCTGAGCATGAGCCATACCTCCCCTCTCCAGGGTTAGGGTGAAAAATAAAAGCTGCATTTGCCCCGTTTTGCTGACCCAAGGTAAACGTTGTGCTTTTCGTGATGGGGATGTTGAGTTTTTCAAATAAAATGCAAACCTTGAACAAATTAGCTCATCAAAAAGCACCTCGGTTTGAGCTGAGGGTTTGGGAATGACAGCAAACCCACAAATTTGGGGTTTTTAATAATTTGCAGTGAGTTTATCCACCACAAAGGTTGTAGAAGGATGGCTGTGCTTTCACATTCTTCCCTGCTTGTGTGAGTGGGGTTTTGTACCACAGTACAAAAAACCACATTGCAACCCAGAGTTCTGTGGCAGTGTCTGCACTTTGTGTTATCCGGGCACTTCCCAAACATTGACTCTTTGATTCCTGACTGAGGAGCATTTCTTCACATTGTCTGCCAGATTTCTGTCCCCTCTCCCATGGTGAGACAGAGAAATAACTTGCTGTGTGTAGCATGTCTATTGGCAAACGAGACTGAGAATTTAGAAATAGCTCTTGGTCATGTTCCTGCTGTCTTCTGGGAGTGTGTAAGTTCAAGTTACTACCTTGGTTTTCCGTGCAGGTTTGGCAACAGAGCATTTCTCAGACCTCCCTCTTCACTTGTTACTTCTTTCTGTTGTGCAAAGCAGGGAAAAGAAGGGTTGGAACCTCAGCCTTTGCTATGAGAGTGTCTTGGTTCTTCCACAATATCCTGGAGACTTTCTCAGACGCAGGAGAGAGAGAGGAATGGGATTTGTTTAAATGGATCCCTTTAGACTTAAGGTTTTGCCTCATCAGCTGTGAATGTAGAAATGGGTTTTGATGTTCAGGAGTGGACCTTTCCTGTTTGACATACCAGAAGCTGTGTCTGGTCCTGCTCATCACAGCACTCAGTGCTGGATCCAGCTGCTGCACAGTGGGGTCTGCACTAGCACTGTCATCCCTTAGAGCTCAGCAGATGATTCATTGTTTTTCCTGCCAGCTTCCCTCTGGAGCTGTGCTAGGTAGCCCAAAACTGCATGTCTGCTTGGCAGAGGTGGTGTTCAGGGCTGAATGGGCTGGTAGAAGTTGCTCAGTGGGTGGGCAGAGCTCCAAATGCCTGCTAGTAGTGACTCAGGACCGTTGCTCCCTTCCCCTGGGAGATGGCTCTGGATGGGAGGGAGACAGCCTGCCAGAGAGAGAGCAAATAAACAAACGGGGCTCTGGTTGCAGCAGGGGGACAGTGTAGGAGCAGGGTCCTCACAGCACAGTGAGGGTCTGCTGCCAGCTGGGCCAGAAGCTGAGATAACCTTCTGCTATGCTGGAACTGCAGGAGCAGAGCCAGGGCTGCAGCTTGCTGTGTCACTCCACATGGACCTCTGTGCCTCTGGGCTGGTGACTGTGCTTGGCAGGCTTGCTGCTGCAAGGTGGGCAGGTGGCACAAAGCAGACACAGGCCCAGTTTTGCAGGGTCTGCACCTTCTGCTCCTTGTAACCTCTAGCCCTCCACAGGAAGGCGGTGGAAGAGGAGCAGGAGGTCCAGTGTTGAACCACTGAGGCTTATTGCCTCCAACCCAGGTCAAAGGCTTCTTGGCTGCAAACTGCCTCTGTAGCACAAAGTGGCTCCAGTTGCCTGAAGGGTCATCTTTTCTGCTGGTCCCCAACACGTGGGGTGGTAGAGACCCTGGGTTGTGACTCCACTGATGCCCTAGGCTGTGTTGCTACCTGTGCCTCAGTGTCCCTTTCCAGCCAGTTGTTCATCACGGTTGGGTTGTGGCTGAAGAAAAGGGAGATTTGAAGGTGGCACTTAAATTGTTGTCATTCATATGTGCAGAGGGAGTCCAAATCTAACCTCAGGTGTCTGCGAGGTGGGTCAGTGTGACTGAGTCTTCCACTCCTCTGAAAGAGACTTTGTCTCATGTCAGCCACATAGGAAGCAGCTCAGTGTTGTGATTTAGAACCAAGTTTGTGTCGCTTGTGCCTGCTTCTACTCTTCCTTAAAGAGCCTTTTGGGGTTTAATTAAAGTTACTACCTAACTTCAAGTCCCGGGTGTCTTTGAGCTCACAGTAGTCAAGGGAGAAACTGGCTACTCTGCAGGAGCTGAGCTGAGGGACTCGGGGCTCATCTCTGGAGGTGCTGCTCTCCAGGAACTGCTCCTGCATCTAAGGATGCTGTCATCTACCCAGGTCCCTGGCTTTGGTGTTGAAGGTGGGTAGTTAGAGTATCTGCTGTGCACACACACACTTCAGACACAGATTGTGCAGGATTACCACTGGATAATAGCCAAATCCCAGGCAGTAGAGACTGTTTAATCACACTCCTCTGTCTCTACTGGATTAACGTAATTAATATAAGCCCTTTTGGTTGGGCGACCTGTTATTTGTCTGGCACAGCTCTTCATTTGTGCAGTGCTGCATATACCCATAATGCTCTAAAAATGATGAGGAAGGTCTAATCCCACTTGCATACAACTGGTGACCAAGTAAATCTCCATTTACAGACAACTAGTTTACTGCTCCCTTCAGGGGAAGTTGTAGACTATTTAAAAAACAACCAAACCTAAGAATGCCCAAGATTAAATCAGAATTCTCTTTTCACAAATTACTTCAAGGGATATTAAAATGAGATTTCTTTTTTTTATTATTTTTTTCTTTTTAACATCATCTCTAGGGAGCAAAAGAAGTTACAAATAAAATGAAGGTTCATCAGTGCCTTATTGTCCTGGCCCGTTTCAAGGGTGATGTAAAGCTTAATGAATAGTGGAGATACTGGCAAACATGACCTTGCACACCCAGCCTGAGCACATGGGGCAGGAACTGTGCCTTTATCTTCTGCCCTTTGTGGCATCTGGAATCGTGGCAAGGAGGCAAAAAGTCCTTCTTGGACCTGTGACATTCCCAAATTTGCCCAGAATCCTGTTGGCTGTGTTCTTTCCTCCTGTTTCTCTGCATTTCTTATGCAGCTGGACATCATCTAACCCTCGATAGGATATGCTGGCTCCCTTTTCCACTATTTCAAGGTTTTCTAGCACCAAATATGAGGCAGTTTATTTAAGAAATGGAAAACAAACAAACAAAAAAACCCCACCAAAATCCCCCCCCCCAAAAAAAACAACCAAACAAACAAACAAAAAAAAAACACAAAAAACCAATCCATAAAACCTTGCAAAAAATGAATGTAACAAATCAAATACTTCACTTGAATATTAATTTCTGACTAGAGGAATGTCTCCAATAGGCTTTTTGTGCAGCAGAAATACTGGCAGTTTATTTTTTTATGAAAGTGATCGGCTTTTATTTTTCCGAGTTTTAACTGTAACCTTTTATATTCAACAAAATCAGAGATATAATAATTTCATAAGGAGAAAAATCAACTTTCATCAGCTCTGGTGGATTGTTTTCTCGATCTTGGCTGTACCCATCTGTGCAGAAGGCAGAGGCTTTCTGGAGCATTCTCTGAAAAACAAGCTGTGCCAGCTTGAAAATTAGCATGAAAGTGACATTTAATATTTGGCCAGCAGCTAAAAAGCCTGTTATTTTCAGTGAGGTGAAAAGGCCCCTCAGCGAGGCAGCCCTGGCCTGCAGGGTCACAGCCTGCCCAGGTCTGTAAAGCAAAGCCCCTGTGGGCAGGGATCTCAGCCCCGTGGGAGCTGGCAGCACTCCCTCGGGGAGCTCCACGGTGGGCATTGTGTCCTGGGCTGCCCTTCTCCCATCCTCCTTTCTCCACGGGCTCTTGGGAGGAGCAAGAATTCTTCTCCAGGGGGTGAATAAGGTGAAACGACTTGCTGAAAACGTGAGCTGGTCATTGAACAGGCAATATTTGGTTGTACGTTGCCTCTGATTTGTATTCAGTGCCAGTAAAATGCACTCGTCACCCAGGCTGTGCTCACAGGCCTTATCATGGCTCATGTAGAGGCATTTTCTCCCTGGAGCCATGTGGTTTTAGGATTTCTGGATGCTGTGCAAGCCCCAAATGCCCTGGGAAGGACCACGGGTGAGCAGAAGCCAGGAGCATCAGTACACCTAGACCGAACACTGTGTGTGTATAGGACTGGGGGGGAGGGGGGTGTTTTTCACCTCCAAGAAGCCCAGTATTTAAGATTCACGTGGAGCATCATTTGCAACAGAATAAATATCTTCACATGTCATGTTTTACACAGCAGAAATGCTTCTGACTTTCCAGCCCTTGGTATCTGTAACTCGCTTGAAAGAATTGCTGACGTCTGCCCAAATGCCAACATCTTCTCAGCCGTATGAACCTTAATATCACAGCTTAAGCTTCCCTCTTTGAGCTGTGCAGCCCAGCTAACAGCAAGCTGTGTCTCTGGCACTGAGGGGGATTGTCCCTTCTAACCCACTGGCTTTTTATTTATTTGCCTTCCGTGCTGGCTGTTGAATTGCAAAGTCAACTTAAATCCAGGGCTTCTAAATGGCATATGATTCCTGCACGGTGGTGGCAAATCTCCTTTGGGCTGTTGATACCATCTGATACTGGTGACCTAAAAAGGGATAGGTCAGGACAGCAGAAAGCAGGGCACTGGTGTTAGCTTTCCTTGCTACCCTTTCTGTACCCGTAGTGGAAAGGCAGGTCACAACACTGCTTTATCCTTCCCCCACCCCCTTACACCCTCTTGGCTCAGTGTTCTTTCCTTTGCAGCTCCCTGCTGCCAGACTCTCTCCTTTTCCACCCAAGTGGGTCTGCATTCCTTGTCAGAGCCCTTGGGTGGCTTTATCATTGCCTTCCTGGATGAGTGCTCCTGTCAAAGGGTCTGTCTCTGTTTCTCTCCTGGCTGTGGGTAACCAGTGGGGGACATCCCATCCCATCCCATCCCCTCCCATCCCCTCCCCTCCCATCCCATCCCATCCCATCCCATCCCATCCCATCCCCTGCCTGTGTCACAGTGCCCTGTTCAGTCAAAAAGATCCAGGTTCAGAAGATGGATTGTTTAAAGGATTAAGGCTGGTGTGGATTGTTCTGGCAGAACTGGGTTGGGGTTGGTTGTACTAGTTGTTTTGCTAGGTGATCCCTGGTGGGGAGAGGTGAAGAGCCCCTGGGAGCAAGAACCTCTTTGCAGTGCCTGCTGAAATGGCTGCCACTGCAGCACTGACACGTCCTCTGAGCTGCACCCTTTAGTGGGGGCTGTATGGGGGGAATTTGGTCTGCTGACCTCTGAGCTCTTCTCCTGTTAGGGCCAAGCTTCAGAGGAAGTGGAGATACAGCCTCAGCTCAGGTCATAACTTTGGCTGCTGCTCTGGCAGGGCTGACCAGCTGGGTGGCCTGGATCTGTCATAATGAGCATCAGTCCTATCTTCAGAGGTTTATTAAACCTTCTGCTTGAGGGCTCACACAGGCCTCTTAGAGCTCTGATTGTTGCAATGAGAACTGTATGGGGGGTGTATGATGCTCAGCCCTTTTTTCATCTTTTTTTTTCCCCTCTGTACATCTCCAGAAGAGATGGAGCTGTTGGGACCAAGCCCATGACACTGAGAATGTGATAGAGAAGAGGGAGCTGATACCTTTCACTGCAATTTATTCTTGTTTCCCCCATTTTTCCCTCCTTTAAGAGCATAGTCTGAATCCTGTGGAGTTTTTTTTCTAATGACTGCAGTACCTTTTTACCTGGTAATTCACCTTATTAAGCTCCTGAGTGTTTGTAAGACTCCCTGGAAGTTGTCTGCAAATATGCTCACGTGCTGTGAATATCACAAGTATCCAGGATCACGTACCAGAGTCAGGAGGTTGGGACTTGGTGCTAACCAGTGTGGACCAGCTCACCCCCAAACCCTTTGTGTGCCCTGGAGGAGAGGGCAGAAATGGTCTGTGGTGGTTGGTCCAGATGTCTGGGGTATAATTCTCCTGCAGCTGTGCAAGGAATTGCTGCTGCTGTTGCCTCCCATCCAATGCACGTCATTCAGTGTCAAAAATAAGATCTCAGAAAATGAAATTAATTTTATCTTGGTGTAGCTATTATTGTTACACGCTGCAGGAGAGCTCTTCAAAGAGGCCTATGACCTTCATCCATGTGGAATAAGTGCTGAATAATGAAGAGCTTTCATATTTCCTCAAAAAGAAAGTGTTGATTAAAAAAATACAAAAAACAAAAAACCAAACAACTAGAGATGCTTCAGATATGGAGAAGGAAAAAAAAACCAACCAGACCAAACTGCATGAGGAAGCAGAGGGCAGAGAGGGCAGATTGTGCATGGAAACAGAGCAGCAGGTTCCATCTGGCAGGTGCTGCTGTTTGCAGAGGCCTCTCATGAGCATGTGAAGCTGCACCGCCCTGTCTCACCTGCTCTTACCCCTGGTACCTGGAGACTTTTTTGAAGGGTGTGTGGTCCCTTCCCAGTGTGTTCAGCTGTTCCTCTTCCCCAGCCCAGAGATCTGCTTGGTTTCTGCATCACCAGCCCCTGCCCCAGCTTTCTCTCTTTCCTTGAACTGATTCACATCACGTGCTTCTCTGGTGGCCTTTGGCGACGTGTGATGCACTTCAGCCGTTTGCTTGAGGAAGCATCATGTCCTAGGAGCACAATTCCTGTTCCTCAGGGGTCTCTTTCCTTACCCATTCCTCCCCACTTACACCCTGGTGCTGGCTGTTGTGGAGGCTGTTGAGTGGCACGCTCAGGAGAAGGACCGTTCTTCCTCAGCCCGTCTGTTGTGTGGGGGTTTGCCTGAGCTCTGCCACCCTGCTGATGATGAACGAGTGTTCAAAGCCTGAGCTGCTCCTGAGGAGTGTGCCAGATTCGTTTCCTGCCTGATGCATCATCAGCTAAAAAACTGGAAAGATCCATTTGTGCCTCTGTATCACCCAGTGAGGGACGAGGGGGCAGGAACCCATCACTTGAGGTGCTAGGTGGAACTGATTGTGTCTCAAGTAACTACACAGAGCCACCAAAAGCCACTGAGAAAGGCCAGAAATAAAAACTCCCACCCAGCCAGTCAGAAGCCAGGTTACTGTCCAGGACACAAGTTTGATTTTTGGGATCCTTGGATTCAAACTTCATGACACCAGTTGGGCCTAAGCCTCTTCCCTATATATTGTAGTTGCATTTTGGCTGCGTTTTGGATGGTGGAACTTTCCTTTAATCTGGGAGAAGATTTAAGCCAACAAACAAAACACAGTCATGTTGCTTCTCTGTGGCTTTTTGTAGTATTTGCATGTTTCTGGCAGCATGACAAGAGAACAAACAGTTTCATTAGTGTGTGGTTATGTTGAAAGAGGTCTGAGAGAATAAAACAGCCTTCCTTGAAAAGAGTTGAGTGAAGGTACAGAAACAGCTTCTCATCACATGAGGAGAGAAGGAGCTGGTGCTTGGGCCTTGCACAACAGAAGGTATTAAAATTTTGGCTTCCTGACAAAGTAGCAGCATGCTACTGTGTCTTAGCAATATTTGATGAATAAGTGGTATACATCTCAGTGTTCAGAGGGCCACTTGTCAGTGCATTGTCTCGCCTGGCACAGAGGCATCTGCTGTTCCCAGCACGGAGAGCTGACAAGCATGTGGGACTGGTACATGTGGAGTGGAGCAGGGGTGTCAGAGGTTAGAGGAGTACACCATCCCAGGTCTGTCCGGGGTGGACAGACATATTTTGCACTGCTAAAATTAAATAGGAGTCATTGCTTTGACTCTGTTCATTTGCAGCAGCAGAAAAGCTGATTTTTGGCTCACTTCCCACAGGTCGCTGAACTTCTTCTTGCATCTGTTTCCACATTGTGCAAAAAGGAAAGGCAATAAATATTTATTACTCTGTACCCTGGGTGCAGATTTTATTCTTGTTCTTTAACTGCTCCTGTGTCACTTGAGGTGGCTTTGGTGTGTCCCCAGCTTAGGGAAAATTTAAGGAGGGCTTGTGAGGAGGTTTTGAAGGGGCCCGTTGCCACCCCAAGAAGCACTGTTCAACAAGCCTTTCTAATGGTTGTCTCCTGGCAGCCTTGCCTCTGCCTTTCTGCTTTGCTTGTACTTAGAGATGGCAACAGCAAGTTCCCCTCCAGCAGGTCGGGTGATGCCCTGCATCTCTCACTGCACGGCCGAGCAAAGTGCCTGGCAGAGGTTTCCAGGGTGGGAGCTCTGCACATCCAGCTCTGGCCCCTGCACCCTCCACAACGGGCTACCTCAGGCACGCTCCTAAAAATCCCTGCTCTTGGAGGAGTTTAGCAGGGGGGGAGCATAATGTTTTATTACTTAGCTAGTGAGTCATTCTTATGAAATTCATGGTGCATTAGGAGCATCGGCATTCTCAGGAGGGAAAACCAAGAGAAATGAGACTTCTTTATGCAGTATTGACCTTCTGTGTTTGTTTCTTCCTGGAGTTCAACCACAGCTTCTTTACATCATATAGAAAATGAGATTCAAAGGATACCAATTAAGAGGAAAATACAGAAAGACATATAGTTAGGCTTCATCTGTATGCACTGGTGTGATTTATTAGTTTGGATCCAGACCTCTGCTCATGAGTTGAAGGCTTACACTTTCTTGTTTTCAGGAGAAAAGGCACTTTATTTTGTTAGAAGTCCACAGAAGCTTCTGTACACCAGTGCTTTGTGGAAAATCGATCTCAGATTCATGGGCCATCTTGCTTTTTCCCTCTGGACAGCATCAGCAGCATGGAGCTAATTAGATGATTTTTTTTTTCCTTGAAATCATGGGGAGCTTGTGTCCATCTTTCTGTGGTGCTGTTGAATTGCCCTCCCCTTCACCTATAGGTTCATGCTGTTTATACTGGCAATAGTTCTGAGATTTCTATGCAGCATTCAACTTGGGAAGAGCTGTGCTCACAGTCCCTCTTGGCCTGCACTCTGTCTCCTGTAGTAATGGGTGACAAATGTAGAAGAAGCAACACAAGGTGAGGGTGATCCTCTTCTGGGGATTCACAGCCAGCTTCTGACTACTCAGTGTTGTCGTTTGAAGACTGAATCTGGACCATTCCTGTGTTTAGTGAGCTTATTATACTTTGCAAATTTATCTAACCTGACTTTAAGCTGATTTATGTTTTAGGTCTTGCAGCAGCAGTTTCCACAATGAAACTCTTTTCAGATCACTTTTACATCTTCTGCTTGGCTACCCACAAGCCCTGAGAGAATGGGGTTTTGTTCACCTTTTCCATGCAATTCAATCTTCTCTTGTCTACACTGTAAGTTCTCAATCCAGAGGCTTTCTTCTTCTATATTTCCATTCCATATTTTTAATTTTCTTGTCTCTCCTGGTACTTTTCTATTGTTTCTAAGGCTGGATGGCCAAACACTCACGTTTGATAGAAGATACAGGTTTGCTTCAGAGTTAGACAGTGACATCTTAGTGTTTAATTTCCCTCCCAGTTTTGCATAACACACTGAGAGGTTTTTGGTATCAGGATGAAGTTGTTGGGTTTTTTTTTCACATGATAGAGTAATTTACAGTCCAGCTTTATAATAACTTGTCATGGAGATATTAAAGCAGTATAAGGGTCTGGTGGTCTTGACAGCCTGGTAGTTGTGTCATGGGCTGCAGCTGGATGACTTGATTCCAGGGATGCTTCTCCATTCTTGTTGAACTCAAGACTTTCTATAACATGACTTCTTACTGAGACTGTGACAAATACTTGGGAGTTGCTAAGCTGAAGTGTGATTTGTTTGGGAAAATGTGCACCAAGTAGCTGAGAGCAGGGGCTGTGAGCAGTTGGGCTGGGTGGGAAACCTTTGGGGTTTTGAACAGAGGAAGAGAACTAGAGAGGGGAGAGGAACACTGTAGGCACAGGTGTCTATCTGTGTTGGAGGTGTGCCTCTGAAGGAAGATATTAAAACATTGTTTTAATTGGTTATTTTGAAATCAATCCACTGTAAAGGCAGAGCCTCAAATCTCAGCTTTACACCTGTGTTCCTGCAGGAGTAAATATTTTTGTAAAAATCAATGGAGGGAGCCTACTCAGCAGTGTAAATTCTGTGTAATTATTGAGCAGAGAATTATAGTTGTCATGTATTGATTCCCCCTGCTTTGTTAGAGCTTCCTCCTTTCCCCAGAGCTGGATTGCAGTCACGCTGTGGGCACTGAAGAACCCAGGAAAGAATAGAGTGTGCTGCTGTTAATCAATATATGGGTAAGGGGATGCATGTAAAAATGCACGTGTGTACATAGATTGCTCCAAAGGCACCTGACCAGCATCAGTAAAACTGCTGAAGGACTGAAATTTCCTCCTCTGACCCCAGAAAGCTCAGCTGCTCCAGCAGTTGGTGTGAGCTGATCTGGAACAGAGCTGCTTCAGGGGCAGCCCTAGAGATGAGTGCTTGTGCAGTTCTCAGCTCCCCCACCTCCCCTGCTGAAAACACTATTAGCCATGTTTTGTCCTCAAAGTCATACTAGGTTGCTTCTGTGGGATGTTAATCTGCTGCTTCACTTCACTGTAGAGGTGGTTGCAATGCAGGAGTGGGCAAAGAATTTCCTGGACTGTGTTTCCAGAGCGTGATGGAACCTGAAGGAGAATGTCCCCTGTGTGGTTCAGTTGGCTTTTGTTTTAAAGCCAAAGGATTACATGTGTCATCTTGGGATGGGTTGTTAACATTACAGAATCCCAACATTTCCAGTGATCCATTCTGAGGAGCTACACAGGATTATTCTGCTTTAAAACAAGCAACTGCAGCTGCTCGGGGGAGCATTTTTCTTTCAGCTGTGTTATATGCCAGAGCAAGTTAAGTCCACCAAACTGAAATACTGTAGGCATTTGTGACACAGTGGCAAAGTCACCCTTATTTTCAAATTCTCAGGAAAGGCAGGTGTTGCTTGCTCAGAGGACACACTGTCCTGAGCTTCAGGTCCCCTCTGGTTTAACACTCTTCCTTCTGAATACTCTAGTAACACTGGTGGAGTTCCAGAATGATGGGAGCAGCGTGGTCTGGGATATAAGGAGGGTCTGTGGCTGGGGATGTGTGCAGGATTGGCCGCTCTTAGGGAGTAGGAGGGCTGTATTTCAAGGGTGGAATATAAAAAAAATGGGGGGTGGGGACAGGAATGGAGCTTGAAAAGAAAGTATGTCGAATTTTTGGTTGCTTGGGACGCTCCAAAGTAGTTGTGGAAAGGGTTTTGTTTTTTTTTCTGGAAATCGTTTCAAGATGAACTAGAGCAAGAAAAGGGACAATTGTAGTTCATTGCAGATGAACAATAGTGGTGACTTTTGTGGAAGGGATGGAGGAGCTGCCTTGCTGCTGCCATTCCCTACGCCTGCATCAGCTTTCTCCCTAACTCCCTACACCTGCATCAGCCTTCTCCCTAACAGAAGTGTCACCATCTCCCAACCCTACGGCCGCTGGGTAGAGCTGATGGGCAGAGCCACCTCTTTGATTGCAGGAGTCTGTCGTGGCTGGTGAGATGAGGACCTCAGCGTCCTCCTGGTCCCTGGCATCTCATGTGGGTGCTGAGGTGGCTGCTGCAGCCAGCTGGGATGCAGAGCCAGCATGGAACTGGGATGGGGAAGGACTGATGGGTGCCAGAGGCATTCTTGTGTCCCACGGCTTAAAAAAAGAAAATTTATAAAGCTCTCGCTTGATGTTACAATTTTTACCTACTCTGAAGAGGATTCTAAGTAGCTGCTGTCTCTGTGGCACTTGAAGCAGAACTGGTTTGTGGTGAATAAGGTAACACAACTATTTTAGGCAACTTTCCTCGTAGAGCCTGCCAGCACGGGGGGGCTGCAGGCTGCACGGCTAGGCTGAATGCAGCAAATTCTCTGGACTGTGTTTTAACTGGAAGCCAGCTCCTGCCTACAGTGTCTCATCCTGGCGTGTAGGATGAGGTGGTTATCCATGCAGCTTCTGCCTGTGAGAAGTGGCTGGGGAAGGGAAACCCTCACTCTGTGAATGAGAGGATGGCAGCAAGCTTCTGAGGGTTAGTTTCTGATTCATGTGTGTTTTTCTGAAGGGGCTGAGAAGAGGAGAATCCTGCTTCATGGCACTGTCTGCAGCTCTTAACTTCTCCATTTGTTTTCACATGTAATTCTTGGATGTGTAGAGGATATGAATTTGTTTTTAAATAATAAAAAAAAGGAAAGGTTTAGTTGCTTCTTTATTCCTGAGGGAGTAGAAGCAACCTTGTACAGGAATCTGTATGGCTGCTTGGAATACTGTGAGGTGGTGTTGGGAAAGGAGGAAGAAGTTTTCCTATGACTGCAGGAAGCTAATTTTACCTTGTGTACAGAAGAGCACAGATAACTTCCTTCCTTCCTCGGGTTCTGCCAAGGCAAAATTGTATCACTGGACTCCTGGTTTCTCTTTTGCAGTTGGGTGTGAGCTGTCTGCCATAGGGAAAGCCAGGTCAAGGATAAAAATCCCATGCTAATCCACTGTCTATTTAATTTCAGCTAAACCCTCCTGTCTTTCTGCCTTTTTACCTCTGCAGGGTCAGCAGGGAGGCTGCTGCTTTGCTGTCATGCACCGAGGGGACTGTCCTGTTCTTTTTTTAACCTGATCAAATACCTTGCATTTCTCTGACAGTCTGGCCAGAGCATCTCCCCGTAACCCTTGCTGCCCCTGGGCTTCTTCCACAGGGTCACTCCAGGTAACTGCAGGGCTGTTACACAGGCAAAGCAGCACTCCTTGGCTATTTTGGCATTGGCTCCACGTTTGAATGCCTTTCTCCTGCCTCCCTCCTCTGCCCTGAGGCTGCTTTGGGCACTCACTAGGGTCTCACCTGTGGCAAGATGGTCACTTATTCCTTATATTTTTTCAACTGTGATTCCTTTTTCCTCAAATGTTATTTAGAGCTCTTGTTCCAGTTTTTGAAAACACTGCCCTTGCATAAGGTCCCAACATTTCCAGTCTTGTCCACTGTGTCTGGTACAGACTTGTGCAACTTACCACCTAAAAATCATTTATGTCATATTGCCCCATTCAGTTATTCATACCCTTTTTACTAACTACTGGAAAATACAGATTTTAATGTCCAAGTGTGAAAACCTCCAATGTTATTTGATCAGAGGAGACAAATAAAATGAGAGGGCTTTGTTATAGTATGCAGAGCTAAGTAGGCTACTTGTCTTTCACTGGGCATTAAGGGTTATTGCGAGAAGCCTCTTTTTTGGGTCTGATATTTAAATGTGAAGTAATTCAGCTCTGTGAGCAGAACAAGCTGAAACAGAGCTTTGCTACCAGGCTTCCATCCCAACAATGCTGAGGCTGTATCCAAACTGCTCAGCAAGAAAACCTGAAACGTGCTGCTATACATGTACCACCTCTCTAGAAAACGTAAAGAAAACTCTGATAATAGCACATTTTGTACTCATTTACTAAGCACCTCTTCCCACGCAGATGGTCAGAGTGAGCTGAAACAATGGGATTAGGTGAGTATGAACATGCTGGCAGGGAACGAGTTGCTTCTCAACAGGCAGCAAGAAATAGAGGGAGGAACAATGAAATAGCCAAGCTGATGTATTTGGAGGAGAGAAATGCTGCACTCCAATAGAAGAAGAGGAAGAGAACTGGGGAATGCAGGCTACCTCCTTGCCTCGTTAACTTCTTCCTAGGTCTTGAGCTTCTGTAACCACAGGGATCAGGAAAAACTCTGCTTCAGGTCTGTTAATTCTTGCATTTGGCAGGGCTGGTCTGTGAGGCTTTTACAAGTGCATAGAGATGGCACTGTAGAGCCCCAGGGCAGGTTTTCTTCCTGCAGCCCAGCCCTGTCATGCCTCTGCTAGAACCCATCCAAGTCTTTCTTGCTTACACAGCAAGCAGCAAAGCTTTCTCCTGGGGATGCATCAGCTTTTCTAGTGACCCCAGGGAGGCTTTCCTCATGCAGGGCCCGTGGAGCATGTGCTGCTTTCTCTCACCCTGAGGTTCTCCTCCCTGCTTGCAGCAAGTAAACTGAATCACTGAGATGCCACGGGCTGGGTTTGTGAGAGTGCTCCCTGCATGTTGGCTGTTTAAAAGGGGCTGTTGCCTGAGCAACAGCTGAGATTTATGAAAATCTGGGTCTTACTCCATGTGCTTCCGACAGCAAATCCATGGCTGTTACTTTGTGTCTTGACTCTCAAGATAAGTGTCAGTGTCATGAATTTAATATATCTAATTTGTTTATATTTCAGCAGTAAAAGCATAGAAGAGACGAGGTTCTTGCGTAGTATAAATCAAGCAAGAATTAATTTACTCTTCCCCCTGTCTCCTTGATTAAAAACTGGCCTAACTCAAAGCTGCTTGTACTTGAAATGAAAAAGTAGATTTGATTTTTTTTTTTCTCCTGTGTTGAAAATGCTCAGCTTTTGGCTCTTCACCTGTGATTTCTCTGCAGCTTCCTGCTGTAGATCACACCAGTGCCCTTGTGCTGTAATGCAAAGTCATGCTGGATAATCACACATCAGCCTAGGAAACACAACTTGGCCCATGATCAAGCCTGTTTCACAGTTCAGTATACTCTGTACAAAAGGCTTTGGCTCATATAAATTAGCCAGTGCTGCTTCTGATGCACTGTTCGTTTTGGGTTTTTATCCTTCCAGACATTAATGGCTTTTGGATGTGTCCCTTTTTTTGAGGTCTAAAAAAAAAAAAGAAATAAATTTCTTGCGTGCTAGCCTGTTTGCTTTTTAATAAGTAATTCATTTTTCTAGAAGATGTGATGTTTATTTGGATTTATATAAGCAAGATGATAAAACGTCCACCTCAAATACCTAAGTGCCCTTGGCAAATGTATTCAAAACAAACCAGACGTGAAAACAGATCTAGTGACCACCCCTACTTCAATATTGAGCAGAAAGCCATGCCACCACCTGCATGAAGGTCTGCATACCCTGCTCCTGCAGAATATCTACCCAGACTTGCAAGTAGTAGAATAGTTTAGAGGAAGAGATCTCTATTACATTTATGGGATGTTTCCCTCAACCTAATGCTGCCTTCCCCAGGCAGTCACTGCTTAAGCATTAAAAATCCTTTCAGAGTTTCTGTGAGCCCTGAACCTAACCAAGCTCTTTTCCCCATGGATTTGAGACCAAGATACATTGACTTTTGTTTGCAGAGTTAGTAAGTCCAGGTGAATCCTTTCCTGTTGAGATTCATTTGAAAGGTTCTCTTTAATGTGGAGACCCTGGTGTTTGGTAAAATATGGGTTCCCACTGCAATTCTTCTCTCTTGGAGAGAGAGAGAAGTTGAACCTTTCTGACTTCTCTGTGAAAACTGTGAGAACTTGTATTTAGACCTCCAGCTCTGTATTGTATTTAGTTAAAAATCTGAGTTGATAGCAATGTGGATTTGAGCACTGGGTGGAATTTGAGGCAGAATTCTTCTGCCTTTGGAGCTCACTTACCGTGTGTCTTTGAGCAAGTAACTGAGCCTGGTCAAGCACCCGTGAGCTGTGCCTCCAGCTGACTAGATTTTTATGTACACAGAAGCATGTTTGTGTGTCAGTGTATGGCTCCAACTTGACTTTTCACTACAGCAGAAATGTGAGTTCCTTCTGTTCACCTGCTCGTTTGAAAATAATGGCTTTAACTTCTACATACTTCAGCTTTCTCACCTATGAAATGGAAATGATAATACTCATTTGCTTACCTCACGAATTTGTTGAGAGGATTAGTTGATGTTTGTATAGAATTTTGAAACCTTAGGCAAATATTAAGGTGGTTGTTAATAGGCCCTTTGGACTAACAAAGCTGTCAAATAGAAGAAGCTGGAAGTAGAACTCTCTTCATGCTTCACAGCAATCTGGGCTTCCAAGCTTGCACGGTTGTGTGCTGCTCTGGAGGTGGGATTTGTAGGGCTTCCCGTGACCCTGCTGAAAGGTGTGCACCATGCAAGACTCCTCTGCTTTCAGATACCCTCCACAACCTCATTCTCATGTCTGCTGCTCAGCTTGTCAGTTTGCAAACAGCTGAGCTGTAGGCATTTTAAGGAGCTTCAGAAGTGTTTTGAGAATCCTCGGTTACAAGACTGTTTTCAGTTTTCCTAAATAAAATCTCAGACTGTACTTTTTGGAGATTTTCTTTCTAAGTATAGGTTTGAGGGGGTGAGTTTCCATTTCAGAATTCAAGTTCACTTGAAACATCATGGCTCTTTGGAGAAGACTTTTCCTCCTCCCCCTATCTCTGCTAATCTAGATATGCCAGCCTTGAACCCCTGACATTTATATTTTCTTGGATGATCTTTCTCAAACCCAAGTTGTGTTGGTTCAGTTTCCATGCCTGCATGTGGTGTTGTCCTTTCCATGTCAAAGTTGTTCATTTACAGGAAGAAGCAAGTCAAGCAAACAGCAGCACTTCTGAAGTTAGTTTCTTGTCTTGTCACAGAGGTTTAAGAACTGATCTGAAAGCGTTTCAGCTCCCTGAAATGAGGCAGAGAACACATGTGCCATGTATCTTCTACTCCTAAGCATGCAGAGGAATTCTTTTTTCTGATTTTGTCTTTCTCACTACTCTTAGCCTATTAAAATAGAAATTACTTCCGCCCACCATGTTCTGGAAAAAGCTGTTGCTGTTCTAGCCATAAGGCTCTCATTAGGGGAAAAAAATGTAATTACTAATATGGCTTTTGTGTAGAAAAATATTTTTGGTGTAAAAGGAAGACTCCGTTTTCTCCTTGATCTATAACATTTTTATGAGGGAGTTTGCATGTTTTGGTATATCCTGGAAAGAATATATCCAGCTCTGCTCTTAAAATAGTGATGGAGTTGGGCCAAAGCATGACAGTGTTGGAGCCTCCTATTCAGTATGTTCAAAACAGAGCTCCCTCTGGGCAATACCTGGCCCCTAAGGTGGTTGGGTTTTGCTTGCATCAGTGTCCTGACTGAGCCTCCTCTGCTCTTAATTTGCTCATCTCCATGGGGTGGTGTTTGCTGTCTGCATGAGGTACTTGCTCTCCAGCGTATGGGACAGAGGGGTCCATCTTCCTCCTTTGCTGCTGAGGGAATTGGACCATTGTGGCTTCTCACCCTTCTGGGTGATTTTTGTGTGCCTGCTAATTTCACGTTTTCAGTCCTCAAGCCCCTCTGGGGCAGCTTGTTTTCCTACCTGCTCAAGACAGGGTAAAAACTCCTGAGCCAAAGGTGTTGCCTTGCACGTGATGAACCTCACCATGTGGCTGACTTGGAGCAGCTCAGGTAGGTGTTGGCTCTGCTCTGCATGGTCAGTGACCCTGGCACTGATGCACAGGGAGGAACATCTGATACTGACACTGAAAATGGATTTTGCAGATGTTTCTGGGTGACTGTGTTGGAACGATGCACCTCAAGATAAAATGGGTTGGTCTGCCTACAATTTTTTCTTGGATGTTCAGGTCTTCTTTCTAGCAGAAGGATTTGGAGGAGAGGATGATGGGGTGGTACTAAGAGCTGAAAAGAAATTGAGGGAGAAGGTAGTGATCTTTGAGCTTGTGCCATGGGAGGGGTTGGTACTCCATTGGAGACTTACCTGATGGAGGGCAAACAGCAGCCACAGCACTGAGATACAAGCCTGGAAAGTCATCCTTGAGGTGCTGGTTAACTCCTTCAAAGTTGGAAGCACGTGTGGGGAAAAAAAAACTCCTTTCATCTGCAAGGTGTGAACGCTGGCTGTGCTTTTTATGTGGTTTTGCAAGTTTGTGTCTCTTTTTCCAGGCAGGCTGATATGTGAACAGTCTCTGCAGATGCTGGGATTTTAGCCTTGCTGGCTCTTGACCTTCTGCTGTGGAAATTGGTGGCTGACTGGCTTTTTAAATATCTCAGTCGTGCATCAATATCTGGCACTGTGGCAGGAAGAAATAAGCCTTTCTGTGGACGTGAAGTCTGCTGAATTAAAGCCAACAACCTTCACAGTTTTTAATTACCAAACCATTCAAAACCTGCCACTTTTGAGAGAGATATTGTGACACCACTCGAAGGTTTTAACATCTGCTCTTTGTACAGAGCTGAGGCACATGGTAAAATCTGTTTAATTTTTCATTGTCAGATATTTTCCTTTGTGTTCCTGCAACAATAATATAGCTTATAGAATGGGAACTCTGTCAGCAAAGACAGCTACGTTTTTGTGGTACAAAAATTGGTTGTTATTGAATCCTCAGCAACTGAGTATGAGCTCATGTTTGGGGAGGAGGGGTGGAGAATTGCTTGAATTATAGTCCAGTTTACTCCTCCAAGACTTTGGATGAATGATTTCAATTATGCATTCCCCATTCATAAAACTTTACAGCACATTGTGGGCTTTGAGTAATATTTTCAAAGAGCTACAAGCACTGGTTGCTCCTAGGATGGAAATGTTTGTCAAACCACAGAGAGCTACCAGTTGTTCATCATGGCCTGTGGCTGGACATTTCCTGGGTTTAGTGAAGGTTTTATTGTGGTGGTGAAATACTCTCATTTGGGATACTCCCAGAGGCTTTAATGGACATGATAATCACTGCTATTCAGTTTTATAGTTGCAGTTAAGGCAAAAGAAACTCAAACTGAAGTGCTGTGACACATGGCACTTCTTGAAACCAGAGACATGCTACTCCATGTGGTTTGGAAGAGTTGTAAAAGGGCAGGAAGGTCCAAAAAGTTCTCACTGGAGTATGTGCTCTATACCTGATCCTTCCACTCATTTCATACAGGAGCAGAACAAAGATGCTCTGCTCTCCACTGGATTGTCTGGCTCCTGCAGCTATAGCCCTGCCCTGATAGAAGGGAGCAGCAGGTTTCTTTTCAGTTAAATTGGGAGCTGGGCTTGAAAAGAAGCTTGTTGCTTTCTTTCCCAGCTGTGCACAGAAAAAGCAACCCCTTGATGCTGCATTTCCAGGTATCCCTCCTCTACTCGAGCTTTTTAGAGAGATTGCCAGTTTAATTCTGACAGCAGTTTTAGTTGGTGTCTTGACAAGATTTCAGCACTACCATGTGTCTCCTTTCTTGCTGTAACAAGCCTTGAACAAAGCAAGCTTGCTCTTCCCAGGGATCTAGTGATAAATTAGACTGAGGAAGCAGCATAGTTATCTGCACTTGTGAAAGAAGCATCTGATAATCATTATTTTATACCCAAAACTAACATAAACCTCCCTGAAATTACAGGGTCAATGAGAAAACATAACTGCCCTGAAAGTACAGGGTCAGTGAATTTTTGTGGGTTTTCTTTTGATAAAAAGTGCTGTTATCTTACTCTTAGGATATCTATATATATAGTTTTATAGAGGCTAGGACAGAGGCTTAGAGCTCTGGACAGGCTACTTACCCTGCTACAGAGCGTGTGTTTTTAGACACCATCAGTACACTTATTTCCAGAGGTAATTTTTATCAAGTTTTATCAAGCCTGGCCCTGATCTCAATTTTATAGAATGTTCCCTCTTTCCTGCCACTCATAGTCAGTAATCAAGTTTAGGCAATAAGGTGGTGATTAGATTTAACTCAGAGTTGGTCAGGAGGGCTCCAGTTAGGAGCATGTTGATGAATATCTGTAGAAACCAAAGACAGGATGTGCCAAGTCAGGGAGGTATCAAAGCCTGCAGCAAAATAAGGTAGGCTTGCAGCATCAAGTGTGGTACACTGACTGTGCTCAAATATTGTCTTCCCTTTGGGATCTGATGCTCATGGAGTGAAGTCAAGTCCATGAAAGCCAGGCAACATCTGGTTGCATCTTTAGATGTCGGCAGGAAAGTGTGCAAATGTGTCAGTGAGTGCAATAACTTCTCAAATATTGTTCAGAAATGTCCACTTGTAAGAAGCAAATGTGATTGCTGGAGGGGTGCCACGCAGCCCTGTGGTTCCCTTCCCCCTGATTATGGAAACACCTCTGGTGGTACTTACTGTTTGCAGATTTTCAGTTATGACAGTAAAAGGAGGTCTCGTCTGGTCTGCAGGTAGCTGTGCTGTTTAACCTTTCCTTTGAAGTCTTGGCAGACTGCAGTCTTTCTAAGAGGCTTTTAATTTGGATTAGTGATTAGGCACAGCAAAGTCAGCACAGCTCCCCAGTGTGTCCCCAGCAGAGACGTGACCACACGGGTAGGGCTGACAAAGGAGCTGGAACAACAGGGAGTTGGGTAGCAGTCCCCATCAGGATCTCATTGCAACAGCATTTTGGATTGCCTGGTAGACCTGGAGTCTCAGCCCATAGTTCTGTTGGAAACTTGATTAATTTGTTGTTTAAAGCCCAAAATCTTGACACAGAGCAGATCTATCATCTTCTTCAGCAGTCCACAGCATCTCCTAGGTCAGGGTAGGTTAGGGTGCAAGGGTGAGCTGTTCTTGTTGTGAGTTACTGCTTGCAGTTAGTTTTTCTCAGAGCAGCAAGAGGCCACTGCCCACCTTTACTTACCTTTTAGTGGTGTTAGATATCAACCAAATTGTGTTGGAATCAACCAAAAGGAGAACTGCTAATCAGCTAGGCTGAGATTCTTCATGTGAGTGTGTCCCAAGCTGATGAAGAATCCTCAAATCCAAGCTGGTCATGCCAGCAGGTCAGATGGGCCCCTGTCCCATGTCCTGGCTGTATGTTTGATCTGCAGTTAATGTGACCATTGGAAATGGTCATTCTGCACCAAAATCCATGGTGATGAAGAGGCTTTCAGATTGTCAGTGGTGGGGACAAGGGTATGAGGTCACTGTGTGGGTTTTGGGCTGCTCCATGGCTACTGTGCTCCTCCTCGCTGCAAGTCACAGTTTGGTGACCTGTAAATGATGTGTATTTAATCATCATAGAAATGGGTCATGTGTAGCCAAGTATCTGAGCCAACTTAAAATGCTCTTTATTCTGTTCTTGAGGTTAAAAACCAAACCAAACCAAACAAAAAAACCCACGTGCAATTGTTTGAGATGACTTTCTGCCTCCTTTGGGACATCCTGCAAAGCACAAAAGACTTTATCCTCGGAGGTGAGATCAGCTGTAACCTGTGAGTACTTAAATAGAACTTTGATTTTAGAAACATGCTTGGAATTACACTCAACTGGTGTTACCTTTCTGGGCTGTAAACCAGCTATCATCTGGCTTTAGAGGCCATCATATTTTCCAGCTGAGTCAATGTATATAGAGTTTATTAATAAATCAGAAGGAGCAGACTCACTATGAGTGCCCCTTGGCAAACTGCTTCACCTCTACGGTGTCTCAGGTTTCCAAGCCCCCAAACTGGGAAATGATACAGACTTCCCCCCTACCAGGAGCTGTCTGTCTTTAACAACAAGCTGCCCTCTTCTCCCTCTTGCTTTTCAGCAAAACGTTTGCTGAAAATGGTTTCCTCAAAGCATTGTTTAGCCTGGGCTTTGAAGGTCTCGTGGTGATGGGACCTCACACCTTGGCTACTCAAAGTTTCTCTCCCATTTTGTGCAAGCTTAAACAGTGGTGTACTGGAGCTATACCAGGAGATGGGTAATGATGTGCCAACTCTGTTGTAAGGAAAGAGGACAGAGTGAAGGAATCACTATTTTGGACATAAAAGTTACTATAAGGGTTTGTGTAGGTCATGCTGATGATCTCACTCCTGTTTCTGATTTCTTTATATAGCTGTATCTTCTTTGCAGGGCTACAAAACCTTTGTATTTTTTGGAAGTGATATTCAGCTTCAAGTATAAAAATGCCTGTTGGTTAAAATTTGCCAAAACCCAATATTCTGTGAGAAACATGAGATAAATAATTCATAAAAATATGCTGTGTCTCTGGTTCTTGAGAAATTCTAAGAAACAGGATGACTTAGTTACCTTGCAGGCAAGTATGTAGTGCTATCACTCTTCAAGACAGCTTATTTTAAAAGCTTCTTGTTACTGAAATCAACTTTGAGGGTGTATTTTAAGATTTAGATGGCATCTCCAGACACATGCAGAGTTTCTGTGCTTCTGAAGAGATATGTAAAGGCATCTGCTGTAAACCAAGAACGTCCTTTTTGTTCATTGGTAGGGTAGAAAGGGAGAGAACAGAAGAAAATTCATGCCCTGGACTTGAAACAGAAGGGCAAGTTATTTTCTTCAGCTGAGGATAAATATTTACTTCTGTGTCCTTAGGAAGATGGAGCTGCCCAGCATCTGATAAAATGCCTTTTTAATTGTTAAACACATTGAAAACCCTATGATGGGGCTCTCCTGATGTACTGCATTTGAAAGCCCTATTCACATGCCTGTGCCTGGGGTCGATTTTGGCTTATACATGTTTCCAAATCCCTCTTTTTCTCTTTCTCTCATCTCCAAGCTGGTAATAAGATTTCTTATTATCTTCTTGCTTATGACTCCTTCAAGGCTGCTGACAAAGGGGCCTCAGCTGCTCTCTTGATATTATCTGGGCAGATATCAGTTGAATTTGAAAGGGTGGATTAAATAAGTGCTTCACTAGTGTTGCCAGGCCTAACTTGATTATTGTGATCCTGCAAAGGAGAGGAGAGGGGGAAAGAAATGAGCTGTCTGAAGAAAACTGAGTGCCAGAGTAGTGGAGTGTTGCATGTGCATCCATTTCTATAGATAAATATGTGTATGTAGGCATATGGTGCTTAAATTTGTAAAACCATGCCTTCTTTCTTTCAGATACATGAATTATTTATTGAGCCAAGTAATATACAGAACATTCTGCTTTGGAAGAAAACACTGACACTGAGAGGAAGAGTGGCTGGTGTTCCCAGATACACTTTTCCACACTTTTCTTCTTGGCATTTATGGTGGATCTCTATCTGTGTGACTGTTTGAGCCTTAACGTATCAGGGAGGTATCTGGGAGCCTTTTTAGTGGCCAGAGAAGTAAGTCTCTGTTCTATAGCTTTCCCTGCTTTCTGCAAATCCAAGTTCTTTTGGCCTTTCCAGGCTGTTGGGTGGGGATATTGTGCCTCTGGTGCAGGGAGCTTGGCTGCAGTGCCCACAGTGTGATCCAGTGAGTAAGGCTGAGATGTAAGGAAACAGAATTGTCTTCAGAATCATCTCAGTGGGTAATTGTGTACAAGTTCCTTTATGGTGGTTTCCCCTGATGCACCTTATCTGTCCAGTCTGGTCCAGCTGTAGCCTCCAGCATTAGGGCTGATGCTGTTTTGGCTGTTTCAGTTTCCTAATGCAGTGAGGCCCTCTGCTCTCTTGGGTCCTCTAAACATTAACAAAACAAATGCTCAGTGTTGAGTGCTTTGAAAATCTCAGATGAAAGGCAATGTATTACTGGGATGAATTAGCATCTTCTTCCCCTATGCATTGATCAGTGGGGGAAGTGGTCCCCTTGGAGGCTGGAGAATGGAGACAGCCTTGTGGATGCACTGATTTGTTCTGCATGATGGTTTCTCTTGGAGTAATTGCACTGTCAGAGTGTTTATCAGCTAATGAAAACCTACTTCAATAACACCAAAAAACAAGGATAAATGTGCTTAGGTTTCTTTTTCTTCTTGTTTTTAATGAGTAACTGTTACTCATGAGCCAGTTCTGTTCACCAGAAATGAAACCACATGTGGGAATGGGTACCTAGATAAGAAGATTCTTACTTATCCAAGAGCAGATGGGGTGGAAGGAGAAACCACAGAGATAGCTTAAACTCATTTGAACCAAGCTCTAGTTGCACAAACGTTGAATTAGCTCTTTCTCTGTGCTGTGCTAGGGTCTGCTTGGTGGCCCAGGACACTCTCCTGCTGTCCCAGCCCAGGTCTGGGCACACGTTGAGTCTGCCTGGCGAGGCAGAGTTCCAGGGTTGCTCATGCACGGGGAGCGTTGGAAAGGCAGAAACTCTGCCCAGAAGCTCTGTGGCATAAGAGGGACCTGGGTGCTCAGGAAGTTTGGATGGTTTTTGCAGTACTTGAGCACACCCTGACACTGAGCCATGGTCCCAGTCCCCACACCACATTGTGTGCTTCCTAATGTATGGTTTTAAGCTGCAGACTAATGATAGTGCTCCACATCCAAGTGGCTAATTACATTATTTAATAAGGAGGTTGTTCTGGCTCCCAGAAACATACAGAGCAATTTAAACAACAAAGGAAAAAGAAAAGCAGGATGATATGCTGTAGGCTATGTGTTGTCTGCTGGCTGGGTTTCTGTGGGGAAGGTCAGAATTGGCAAGGGATGGAGAGTGGTTTGTGTGAATCCATAAAGGATTCACAGGCAAAGAAATATCGTGAATCTCTTTGGAGAGAGAGGCACTGTAAGACCAATAAGCTCAGCAGTTCCAGTGCAGAAACTGTGTTGGCTAATAAAACACTTGGTGGGTGTGGATTTGGGTGGGTTAGGCAGTGCAGGGTGGTGTCCAGGCTCACACAAGCTCCCCTCAACCCCACAAAGATTCAGGTCAGAAAAGACATTGCAAATAAATGGATAAAGCAGGGAGTCAGCAAGAGGGTGAGGATGGTGTTTCTGCTTTCATCCTCCAAAATGAAGGTGTCACTTGGTGGGAGAAGAGGTGAATGCTCCCACTCTGCCCAGCTTGCAGCACTTGAAGCCTTGCTTCTCCTCCAGCTGGGACACTCTGGCTGGAGCAGCAGTGCCATCTGCCCTCCCTTCCTGAGCCAGAAGGAACCCCTGAAGTCGTAGTACTGTCAAAAAGCAAGTTACAGATCCTCAGCTAAGGGTTATCTTTTGGAACACTTCTTTACTTTTTAATTTTTTCTTTTTGCTTGAAATTTCTGAGCAGGACATTGAACATTGTGTCAGGCTGTATTGTTCATTTTGAAGGCATCTTGGGGAAAATACAGAGGAGATCCAAAAATGTTTCCAAACAGTGGTTAGAAAAGAAGGGACTTGAAACTATCCTTTTCAGTTTGCACCATGAGAAATTAATTTCCATGTGGAAATGGCTCAAATAAATTAACTGGGGCTCTGGTAATACCACATCCCAACCAAGATTCAAAGCTGCATGAAGAATAGGTGTTACCTGGAATCCTGTTGTGCCTGTATATCATGCCATTAATGTTAAGAAATCAGTGTAAGGGGAGCAAGTTTGTGTTTAAAATGGCAGTCTTGGGTTAGAAGAAAAACTTATTGTGCTATGAGGGAAAGTTTTATTTGCTTTAGCAGAGAGTTTATTTCCATGTAGAGCTAATTTGGACGTGATACAGCATGGGATGGAAAAGATAGTGGGATGTCAGCCCATTTTCTCCTTTCCTGGGGGAGAATGTGCCATGAAACATCACTGCTAAGGCACTAGTAAATCCACACAAATTGGAAAGTGAGGTATTTCATCTTCTCTCCTGGTTCTTTGCTCACCTCCTGTCTCCATAAGTGTTCAAATATTTGCCAGCGCTGGAAAACGCAGAGTAATAAATAACTATGTTGTCAGAGATGTGATTTTATTTTTGTACTGATGGTTTTCCTGGTGCAGGGTTAGGGGAGAACACTGTCTTATTTGGTATAGTTTATTTTGCTTACAAAAGCTAATAAGCTATACAAATGCAGTTCCTGGTACATGCACAACTGCACCCATGTTGAGGCTTGTGGCTGGGAGGGCAAGATGCCAATTTTAACCACCGCAGGCAAGGAAAAGCAGCAAACTTCCTAGCAGAGGCAGACCCTTAAATTGGATTATCTGATCCATGAAATGCTAGTGCTCTGTCTAAAATTTCCCTTGAAAGCCTTAAAGCCCTCTACAAGTTTCATCAAGGTCTTACAATGTGATGGTGGTGGATTAGTTCTTAAACCATAGTGAAGGTTTCCTGACTTTTCTGGGCATCTAAGTGCTTTTCCTGCATTGATGCTCTCCTCTCAGTAATTGAACCTTCAGAGCATGGATGTTTCTTTTCTCATGGAAATGTAATGGAAATGGGATGCTTAAACTAAAATTCACACTTCTGAATTTCTTGTCCTTAGTGGGGCCCTGTTCATGGCTGAGAGTAATCTCCCTTCTTCTCTTGAGCTTCCTCCTTGTCTGTGTTTCAGCTTGTATTGTCCTCTCCTTTGTTACTTGTGCAACTAAATAGAGGAGCAAAGTGTCTAATTAAGATATTTAAAGACATTCTGTTGAGCTGAGGACAGTTTGATCCCTGCATGGTGTCAGGCAGGGCTGCTTATGCCACAGTGAAATGCCAGGGGAGCCACTTCACTGGGCTTTGTCCCCCTTTGTCCCCAGGGATGGGCTGTGACAGCAGTGGAGCAGCAGCAAGTCCCAGCTGACTCAGGACCACCACACCTTACCTGTGCTGACCAACCTGCACTGCTGCTTATGGTGCTCTTCTGACCTGATAAGGATTTCCAATATGGTAGAAGCAATTTTAGCTTCTTTATCAGAAGAGCTCTGAAGGACAATAAATAAATCCAGTTCTACATCTTGTGAGCAATCGGTATTTTACCAGCACCTCTGAGATACAGCTCTAGATCCTGATTTTCCTCATGAAGATGTTTCTCCACATACTCAGTCAAGAAGATGCTATGAAAAAGCAACACCTTTTTTTTTTTCCAGTTAGGTTTCTTTTGTGGCTTTTACTTTTGGTATGTCCGAGCAATGGAGAAAGGGGCAATTAGTGTGTTCAGGTTTCTATCTCAGGATAACACTAAATCCAGATGGCCAAATCAGGGGGTCCTTCTCATAATGCATAGTCTTCCAGGCTCGAGTGATGGTATTTTTGGGGAGGAAAGGGGCTGATGTGGACAATGCTACAAGGCTGTGAACAAATAAATACAAACAAGGAAACTTGTACTGTGTGGTGTCACAGAGATCTCATTTTAGCACACAAAATCGGGCAAATACTTAGGATTAGGACCTGACTCAGCCTCATCTCCCTTGTAATCCTCCAAATCTTCAAGTTTTTAGGCCTTTCATTTACTTCTGAGCAGCCTGCCTCTGTGGTGATGTAGGTCAGTGTATGGCACTGGGGTTTAAAGCACAGCTCAGGGGTCAGGGGCACCCTGGAGCCCCTGGGATAGCTGAGGTCAGGAAGCAGCTTCATCTGTGGCAAGAGGGGACTGGAAATACCATCACACCAGCACTGTGGAGCTGCTCAGGAAGTGGAAACTCTTCTAGAACATTTGGAGCTTGAGATACAAAAGAGGCAAAGCCATCCAGGGTGGCTGAGGGCTTCTTTGCTGCTCTTGGCCACCATCTGCTAAGGCAGCACCTGACGGATGATAAATCCCTGACCGTTCATCTTTGTTGTCATCTCTGCTTGTCACCATCTGTTTGTATCACCAGCGGTGCTGTCATTTTATAGGTGGCAGGTGGCTGTGGTGTCATTAGTGCACGAATGTGCTGGTAGAAGCTGGAAGTTTTGCCTGGGATTTGGGTGTACAGGAGCCCATTTTAATGTGCTGCTCGCGGCCTTTCTTGTGACTGGGGTTGGAGCTTTGAGAACACTCGTGCTGGAGCATTGAAAGGTAGAAATAACATCTATTATGTGCAAGAGGAGTGATGGTGTATTCCCCACTGATTCTTTGCAAGTCCCTGCAAATACTAAACTTACTTTTTGAGTCAGTATTATTCTTTAATGATAGCTGTTATGCAGTGAGTTATTGTGGACTATTGAGGGTTGATTCTGTGGTTTTCACTTACGTGGCAGCCAAAAATCTGCCTGCATCAAGGCAAGAGAGCAATCTTTGTTCTGTTCCCATCAGTGCCCAAGCTCCTGCAGGTGCTGGAGACTGAAGGCCTGGCCTTGGGGGTGAGATAGGTCAGGACAAAGGGATGATATTTGCAGTCTCCCAAATCCTGTAGTGTGGAGGGACTTGGTTTTGTGATCTTGTGTGTACAGCTGTAGAAGTTAGGTCTGACAGTGGACTATTCCCCCACCTATTGCTTAGGTTCACAGTTGCTAAAGCCTCAAACAGGGGTTTTCTCATGACCTCCAAAAATATTCAGTATCAAGGTCACCAGAGACATCTGCCTGTGACTGCCAGTGCTTAGGCAGTCATTTTAGGCAGTGTGGATTTTCTCATACATGTGTGCACAGGCATATGCAGGCAAACTGTCCCCATCCATGGGAACCAGGCACTCAGCTTCTCACTGAGGTGTTTGACAGTCTGTAGAATACCAGAGTCTCTGGGGCAAGTTTCCAAGTAGTTTGTTTGGGTCTAAACTGCAAGACAAACACTTTTTTTTTGTAGATGGCTGGGAGCCTGCCTTCCTTGATCTCACTCGTGGCCACTGCAGCAGCTGGGGCTTGTGCATTGTTGCATTGCACCAGGGCAGGAGGACCAGAGAGCAAATATTAATCAAGGAGACCCTGAATGAGAACAGATTTTGTGCTGACAGTGGAGCTGATCAAAGGGCAATGCTGTTAACCACGAAGGAAGGGAAAACTTTGCTGCATAACCATCTGGCACTCCATCAGTCCCTGCTACTGCTCTCCACAGGCTTCTCTGCAGCCTTTCTGTCCGTCTGTCTCACGTCACATCAGCTCGTCGTGGCTGCTCTTCTCCATTCTGCTCCTGGCCCTGGGTGCTGAGCAGCAGGCTCACAGTCTCATGGACCAGCACCAAACTCCTTTCAGAGCGTAAGTCAGGTGCTGCCTCCCAAAAATCAGTTTTTATTTGGTCTTTGGATCTGAAAGTCACCACAATGTCCTCAGACAGTTTTTGGAAGGTGGGGTCTGCACTGGGCAGTGATGTTGGGACCCCTGGGCCTCACATGAGGAAGGGAGCTGCCTCTTCAGTGAAGAATTTCCCTAAGGGCAGGCATCTTGTTAGGAGAAGCCAGAGCTATGCTATTGGCCATGTCAAGCTGAGAGCTGGGTAGCTGGCAGCTGGAGGAGATGTGATGCTGTGGGGAAGGCTGAGGTTGGGTTTTTCTGTCAGTGCTCTGCAAACAGTCATTGGGTAACTTTTCCATCATCACTGTTCTTGCTGTGCACTGTTTCCAGGACATGGGACCTTTCTAGTTTATGATCCCTGGAGATCAGCTTCTGTTTTCTGTCTTGCCAAAGGACAGAGCACTAGGAGAAGTGGCCAGGTGTTCCTGTAACGTGATATTCTAAAAAGGCAGGGGCTGGAGTTTTCACACAGGCTGTTTTTATTATTTTTACCTATAAAAGGGACGTGATGTAGGTTACATCCAGAGGTTGCAGCCTCCCATCTGTATCTGCAGAGCAATACAGTTGATGTCTCTTGGCAAGCTTGAAAGGGAAGCCAGAGCAAATATCATCTGTGAGGTGCTGCTCCAGCATGCCCTTGGGCAAACCAAAAAGAACTTAAAGAACAGGAAACTCAGGAGTTGTCTTAGAACTAATCCACACAAGGAGATTTAGCAGGGGTCTCAGGGGAGAATGAAGGAGGAAACAAGGGGCTTAGAAGCTTTGGTGACCTTTACCCAAGTGTAAATTTATAGGTGTTTCCTTCCTCACTTTTTTCTGAGTTACAAAGCCATTGATACCTTTTCCTTTCCCAGCTCTAAGTGATGCTTATTCCCCTCCCTTGCCATCTCTCTTGGACAATTTGGTGCATGTAAGGAGCTGGTCTGCTGGGCCTGGTGATCACTGCTTGGCTGATCCTGCTTAACCATTCTACTAACAGGGTGTCTGGGAAGATACTTTCCTGAGCAAATTATTCCAGTTGTGAAATCCTATTTTACTTCTTTTTGACTTCCTTCTCTTCTCCCATAAAAATAACATGTGGGGAAAAATTACCAATTTATCAGTAAATTAGGCTTTTGATACCCTTGTGCATTCCTTGGTTTCCCTTGAATTGGTTCTTGGAATAAGGTACTGAGTCATTTTGTTCAAAGGACCAAGCTGGTTCCTCCACTATCTGTTTGTTCTTATGCTCTGCTAGCTACAAAATCACACCAGACCAGCTGCTTTGGGGAGCCTGCAGCTCACAGGTGGGAGCAAAATGCCTCTTTGTTGAGTGGTTTGCAGCATCATTTACTGTAAAATATTCAGTATTAGAGTACGTACTGGTCTGGCCAAAGTTGTACCCATCAAAACCAAACCAAATGTATTTCCATTGATGTTCTTGGAAATCTAGGTTATTCCCCCCTATCTAAATTATGTTACTAGGGCTTTACTTTTAAATATGAGCTTGATTTGCTAGATGTGTTTAGCAACCTGTGGCTTTGAAGATTTGTGGTCAGAGTTTAACATTTGGTATTGCCCTCAACCTGTCCAGATGTGTAGAGGCTGTAATAAGTTTACTGGTACAGTTGTTGCAGTTTTAAATGAAAATAAATGTCTATGCCATATCCAAGTTAATTTTTTTTTTTCAGCTTTTCCAAATTATTAATTTATTTTCATTATTCTTTGGTTCTGTGGCTTTCAGTGCATGTTTGTAACCCAGTTAGGGCTGCAGCAGTCAAAATACACAAGAAGAGTCTATTATTTTCATCCAGTGAAGTATATGGCAGCAGTGACTCCAAACTTGAGCAGGGAGGGGAGCCTTGTTTTACTGCCTTACCTCCTTTTCGTGTGGCTTGCTCCCACTTTTTGGCTTTAAAAAGGAAAAAAGAAATCTGCTCTTGGTTTTACAGAAGAGTGAAATTCTGCCTCATTTTCAAAGCTGTAGCTGCTGAGTCTTAAAGCAGTTGGGTCTCCAGGGCTGTTTTTCCTTATAGTGAGAGTTCCTGAAGTGCTCTTTGTGTACTTCTAGTTTGAAAAGACTGTGACCTGCAAAGGGACCCTTGAAGTGTGATCCATGTTACTGCTGGTTTGAAGGCTTGGCAAATGAATTTAGCCAGTTCTCTTGCCTGCAAAATGCAGTTCTTATGTGAACAAATGATGGAACCTCATCACTGCCTGTCCTAATGCTGAGAGGCAGAGGATGGCATTGTCTAGACATAAATGGGAGAAGGAAAAGAAGTCCTTTTTGGCAAGATGTTGAAAGTGGGTTGTAAGGCGTTTCTGGGCAAAGAAGAACAGGTCAATGAAGAGTCTTCGTAGCAGGTTGCAGTCAGGGTCTCAGGCATCAGGGCCTGAGTGAAGTTTCCTACCTAAGCAGAGGTCTGGTGGCAGTCACCCGAGGTTTCCTCAAATCCTGGCCGTGCACTTGAGCAGCCAGCCAGCATCAGGGATGCACATTTCCCCCCAGCCTTCGTGGTGTTGCCAGGCTGGTGTCACTTGCTCTGCGAACTGTGAGATGCTGATACAAGCTGGATAACACTAATGCTGTGCATTAATTTGGCCTCTTGGAGAAATCAATCCATCACACTAATTGGGTGCAGTGCTTTGGTGCCAGGTGGCTGTCTTGAGTCCAGAAAGTTGTAGCAGTTACGGTCTGCACTGACTTCTAATAAAGAAAAGAATTAGTGCTGGACACTTTATTTTTTAATTTTTTTTTCACTTGTAGAAGTTTAAGAGGATATGCTGAGCCATTGCCTTTCTGCCTTGCATCCTTTGGAAATCATACCTCAACCCTTACAGTTGCTTAATTTGGGGATGGAGATTTAGACTGTCTTTTATGGTCCATATCTCCCCAAAAAAAAAGCTGAATTCGTGGCAGATGTGAGCACTAACTGGCCTGTTTGCTCTGCCCATTGAACAGCTGGAACAAAGACAGCCATCCCTATCTTTGTATATCACCTTTGTCATCTTGTTGTGGAAGGAGGACTTGGGACAGAAGGAGGGACTTCTTTGGGTTTGGGTTTGGGGGGGTGTAATTTTCGCTGTGAGCAGCCAGCCTGTTGGGCTGAGGTGTCCCAGTGGATTGCATCATGTTCCCACCATGGCAGCAGGAAGGGGATGGGCTGAGGTTCCTTTCTGGCACTTAAGCAATTTTTGACAATCACTGTTTCCCTCTCGTATTTCCTGATAATTAATTCATCTATCTCTTGTTTTCATTGGAAGAATTTTACTGGAATTACTTTTCAACTTTTTGTAGAAAAAATGCTTCTTAAGGAAACAAGATCTGAGAAAATTTTGGCCAACTTGTAGCCTGTGTGTTTTCAACTCACTGTGCTGTTGATCATGATGTCAGCCTACAGTTTGGCCACAGCTGGGAGCAAAAAGAGGCTGCTCCACTGTCTCCAGCAAGTGGTAGGAGGAGGAGTGGTTGCATCTCTTTCTGGAACCTGTTCACAATTTATAGAGATGTTGCCTATGGATTAGTGACTTCCATACCTTCCCCTGTGCAATGAAACTCAAGAAGAGAGGAGCTTAAATGTACAGGTGAGGGACATCTGTGGATGTGGTGTAAACATCACTTGGAGAAATCCTGTTTCTTCTGAATGTCAGACCCACAAGCCAGCCTCTTCCTTGGTGTGTGAGAAGCAGTCAGGCAATTGCAAGCAGCTTGGTGTATTTGAAAGATGAATTGCCTCACATGTTATTTGGCCATCATTATTTTAAACCTGATGGAAGTGTTGGAGCTGATTGCTAGGTCACAGCAGTCCCTGAGTAAATAAAAGCCAGGAATGTAATTTGTCTTTCCAAAGTAAAACATATGATTAGAGGGGGATGACAAAGGAAAGAGCTGCTAACCACAGTGGCTGCAGCTAGAATTCACTTCAGAGTTTCATGCTGATATGCCTAAATTACTGGATTGAGGATCCTTGGGCTGGGATCTGAGTCGTTGTTCTGCTACTGCCTCTTGTTCATGACCCTGTAGTTCAATATCTTTGCACCTCTGTGTCTCACTTTATATACATTTATATAAAGTTAGTAATGCTTCTTTGTTCCTCAGAGCTGTTGGGAGGCTTCCTGGGGTTCTGTAATGCCAGTCAGAATCAGCACAGAGAAACCTGTGACTCAATGCCATCAGTACAAGCCTGGGCACCAGGAGGAGCAGAGGAGCTCTTCCCTGTGCTGTCGTGTTTCTGTGGCTGTAGGAGGAGAAAATCCATGATGGAAAATCCACGGGCCAAAGGCTGAGCACATACAAAGCAGCAGAATACACTTGGGTCAGTAAGTTGAGTGTCTTTTCAGATTCATATGCTGCCCAGGGCTGGGACTTTGAGTTCTAGTGGTTTATTGTGATGTTAACTCCTCATTTTGTTGCCTGTTGTCCCATCTCACAGCAGGTTCAGTGAAACGCTGCTGTCTCCTGTCTGCACCACATCACTTGGCAGCAAGAGAAATTTATTTTGCCCAATTGCTTCCTGAATCCATCTAAACTTTAAGCTCTCATCATGAGGTAGTGAGTTCCACAACTTAAAAATTAATTGGAGGGGAAAAAAAAGCTTTTTTCTTCCATTTGTTTAAGCTCTTTTGGAAAACAGAAGTACAACAAATA
Organism: Merops nubicus; assembly: GCF_000691845.1. Taxonomy (NCBI): domain Eukaryota; kingdom Metazoa; phylum Chordata; class Aves; order Coraciiformes; family Meropidae; genus Merops; species Merops nubicus. The sequence goes on from NW_008598530.1 coordinate 69,065, forward strand.
TTAGGATAAGACACATTGTTCCCTGTGAGCTATCTGCAAGAAGCAGCCGACTCGTCCCTGGTTGATTAGTTGGTGCTTGGTCTTCCTCTTCTTAGTTAAGAGCCCTCAATACATTGTGAGATATATACCTAGTATGACATTTCTTGGAAGGAATTGGGTTTTTTGGCATAATGATCTGGGTGAGGGGGGATGACAACTGTGTGATCACAGGTGGGGCTGGGGTCATCCACAAGGCATCTGAGATGTTTCAGCTGCTGAAAACACTTGACAATTGTCTTTGCTGTTCTGTCCTTCTGAACAAGTACCTGATTAGGCAATAAGCATGAGAAAAGAGCAGACTTCTGGATTAAATTCAACAGATTCACTCAAAAGACTGCTTCAGCTAATTGAGGGCACTGTATTTCCTAAGGCACCATGCCTTATATAAAGGCAGTTCTCCTAGAGAGAGACCCACTTGAAAACAATCATGTCCCTTATTATATAGCCTTCAATTGCATTGTATTTACATTCCAGGATCCTTCACCTTGATGGATCAAGCTGAGCATTTCCTGAAAGTGGCTATTTTAACTCTGCTTGTTCTCTCATCTTTTATCTTTTTAACAAATGTACATTGAATGGAACCAAAGAAGTGAGGGTTTGGAAATATTTATTGCAACCCTGTCCTCTCAGAGTTGAATATAAGATGACTTTCAACAGCGTGTGTGCTGGTGGCTCATCCAGCCCAGTTTTAAAGGGCTTGTGTGCTGAGGTACCCCTTGGGGAGTCTGGGCTGCAGCCTAATAGTGATTGACAAAGTGCAGTCGTGCTGGCTTTGCCCCTGGGAGCTGAGGAAGGGCATTACTCAATTCAGGAGTTAATGTACAGAAGAAAATGGATGTTAATTTAAAACTATCATTTTAAAGTACTTGAAAATAGCTTAATGGTCATGAGTGCCAGCTTCTCTGTTCTGAAGAGCATCCTTCTCCATCTAGAGAGCTGGGTAGAGGTCCCTTGCATGATCCTTCAGTGGCCATCCCAGGGTGAGTTCAAACTTTGCATCTCTTCTTGGCATTGACACTGAACTTGCAGCAAAGGCTCTGTTTAAAACTGTTGTGGTAGTGGGACATCAGGCTGTGGCAGGAGACCTTCAGGTGCCTTTTTACATAAATCCTTTAATAGCCATAGGGTGATACTGATCTCTTGTGGTTACTGATGATCTGGTTCTTGGGTGAGATCTGAAACCTTCCATCTTTTGTGATTTTTCTGAGACACTTGGAGCCTTCAGCCTGTCTCTTCCCTCCATATTATACATATTTAGCAGTGTTTGTCGAGCAACACATTCATGCTCCAGTTACAAATTATTTGCTCTTCTACAGTGAGGTTATACACTAGATAATTCACACAATGGCTTAAGTTAATTGTTGAATCCCAGTGCTGCCTTAATTGGAAAAATTTCAGCCAGGTTATTGCAGGGTGCAACTGAGCAAAGAATTAGAGCATTGCTCATGCATCACTTCAGATGTTTCATCTCTTGTCATTGATTTTAATACATGAGTGAGTACAAATTTATCCTAAGTGGATTTAGCAAGTATCTTGGCTACTTTTTCGTAAGGATACTTCTAGTTATGACATTATAGGTTATAGTGTTGCAAGGCTGACTCTCAGGCTTTTTGAATTAGAGTAAAAGAATTTACCTTCTGTGTTTCATAGCCAAGGAAATACTGTACCTTTCAACTTACCCATACAGAAGTTGTGATTTGAAGATTACATCTTTTTTTAAATTCTTAGTTTTGTCTCTGAGGAGATAAAATGATCAAAATAAATGCGCCTCCTTTTCTCAGCACTACAGAAACATCAGCTTAGCTATATTGAAAAAAATTCGTGTTAGCAATAAAATTTCATGGTCAAAGTCAACTCCTGCAACAGGAGATGAAGAGTGATGAAGCTCAGGGTACTTGCCTCAGAGCGAGATGGCAGTTGCTGCCATTCCATCTCAAAGGACTTCATGGATCTCTGGTGTGTAAAATGATTTCTGTATTGTCTCACAAACAGAGTCATCTTCAGGGAGGAATGAGAGTATATTGTTTCTGACATTATTTTTTTATTTCTGACAGTTTTACACTTTGACATTTCTCCATCCCAACTTGTTTTCCTACTCACTGACCCACAATATCATAATGGTCTGGTTCAAAGGCTGCAACTAGCCTCAAATTTTGTGCTCTGTTGAGCCTTCATTTCAGTTTAGTTTACTGAATTGTCAAGTGTCTACCTGTGAGAGTCTGAGAGGGATGGAAAGACACCACTAGAATTCTGATGACTGAGAAACCATGATTGGGGCAGAAGGCAAGACTTCATACTGCTGCTATTGCATTATTCATGAGAAAATTAAACACAATATTTTGACCTTGAAATCTCTTTCTTTTCCTCCTTTTTTTTTCTTTCTTTCTTCATTTAGGGTTAGATACATAGGCTGTAGCCATAGAGCTGTTGCTAGGATGCCAGGGACTTGATAGATCTGTGTTTCCCATGCAAAAACTTTGCATAATTTCAGAGTTGTCAATTTTGCTGAGTTTTAGGGTCACCAGCTGAATTTGGAGGAGTGGGTACAGCTCTGTCCAGCTGATGTGTTGCCCCTTGAAGAAGAGTGAAGGTCAGATTAATAACTCCTGCAGTGGAGCCATGGAACTGGCACTGCAAACATTGGTCTAAAGGACCTTTTGTCATGGTCTCCTGGTTGTTTTAACAGACTTCATCTAAAGAAGAGGTCTACACTCAAAAAGAGGTGTGCAGTAGTAGAGACATTGAAAAATGGTGCCTCTTCGTTGGTCCCTCTGCCCCCCAGTTTGGCAACATGAGATGCTGTTGTATTTAAAATCCCTCCACAAAACAAATGTGTTTTAAACCACATCCTAGGAGGCCACAGTCACAGAACCCTGCAAGGGGGTATGTGTGTAGAGTGGGACCACCCTAATATGCTCAGGGCTGCCACGTGGTGTCTTGAGCAGCAGTGAAAACAAATTCTGGCTTAGAGGGATGTTGGAATTTGTGATGTTTGTAAAGGGTGTTAGATAAATGCCAAACTTTCTTGTAGACCTCTGCCCAGCTGCCCTTGTTCAGCAAACATCTGGACTATTAAATGTACTATTGTTCTTTCCAGTCAGACATGGGGACAGGCCAAAGGATACGGTGCTGCATAGTGGGATAGTTGAGCTCAGAGTGGCTGCAGTTGCAGCCAGCTGCAAAGTTTGCCTTGGGCCAGCCATCCTCTTAGAAACCAGTCTGAGGAGAGCACGGGAGGGTGCGTTTGTTGCGAGGGAGTGGTGTCAGTCAACAGCAAGCACCCCGAGTTTTTTCCTTCTGATGTAGCACAATTTATTTGCAAGTGTTGGGGTGCAGCGTAGGGAATGGAGGTCTCTTGGAGCCCTGGCAGGGGGGTAACGGGTTGTAATGGTTTGAAAACAAACCAGTGAGAGACTCCAAGTCAGAAATACAATTTAATAAGAAAAAAAAAAAAAGCAATAATGCAAAGTAAAACCACAGACAGAGTCAGAATACAACCTGACACTCTGTAGTTAGGGTGGTGGTAGCAGTCCAGATGAAGCAGTGGTCTCGTAGAAAAGATCTGGTAGCTCTTGTCCTCTGGAAATCCAGTGGGTAAGGCCCCCCGTGCTGTCCTGAACCCCAGTTTATATCCAGGTGGGAGCACTTGGCTCCTCCCCCTGGGTGGAGCATCTCACCATGGGTTGATATCAGTCTGTGAGTCATGCAGTGGGTCCTTGATGGGCCATTAAACAGAAATAGCTCCTGGGGGGAGCTCTGTATGAGTCATGGGGCGAGGCATGGATGGGCCCATGAACAGGGAGGACTCCTCCTGCTGGGTGGGAAGGTGTTAACATCTCCCCTGACCTTGAACCTCTTTCCTTATCTGTTATAGCCTGGGGTGTGAGGTCTGTCCTGGGCAGCTGCTACCCATGATTTTCTTAACAGCCCATGAGCACTGACATAGAGAGTACAGAATACACAGTTTTGGTTCTACCCACATAAGGATACACTGGTCCCAGCCCCTGTAACCATGACACGGGGGAGCTCAGAGAGGGAGCTCCCCTTCCCACAGATGGGCAGGGTCAGCCCGGCCTCGAGAGACATGTAGGCAGCGAGCAAGGAATCCTTGCAGAGGTGGGAGGGAGTTTTCTCATCTCCCAGGCTCCGCTCAGCTCCTGGCAGGGGAATGTGCTTTCAAAGCACAAGTTACAGAAGAGGAGCAAGAAAACAAGATGCAAATTAGAGAAGAAATAAACTTCAGAAGAGTTTCCTTTGTGGTTATGGCTCAGTTGTTCAGAAGGGCAGACAGCATAGCGTCTGATGCACCAAAAGTGTGTCACTGTAGCCTGTAATCAGTTCCTCTCTTTCAGAGCCTTTGCCCATGCAGGGAGGTCACTGATTTACATGGCACCAGAGCTGCTTGCCCATGCACTAGCCTGTTGCTATAAGTAATAAAATCAATATACAGAAACCTTCTTGATGCTTTTTGCACTCTACCAGAGGTCAGTGCCTCATGATCAGGTCACATCTCTTTCTGTGGTGCAGCTGATAAGATGCAATAGCTGTTTCTGCCCATGGGTGCTTGCCTCCTCTGGTTTTTCCACCTTAAAATACAAAGATGTGGCCTCAGTTACAACCATATCCCAGCAACAAGCAGTTCTTTCTTTCAGCCACCTCAAATTCCCTCTGATTCTTTATCATATAGGATAAAGGAATTGCTAGGGCCCTTACAACCCAAACCATTCTCTGATAATGCCATGAGTAGGCTCAGACCTCCAACATTTGTGGTTGTTGAATAACCTTTCATCTCAGACAAATTTATAACATCAAATGCTAGAAACTGGTCTGCCCAACTGGTAACCAGACATAGCAAGAAAGCAGCCCATCATATGTCAGTTTTCTCAGCCCTTTTCTTTCCAGTGTTCTAAAATTAACCTGTGGACAAACTTCTCCATCTCTTGAAGTCTTCAAATCCAGACTAAGCACTTTTCTGAGAGATGGTATTTGGTCTAGTTTTGATTTGGTCTTGGTATATGAGGTAATTGGATGAAAGAGTAGATTAAGCTATTGACCCTGCAAAGCAAACTAAGATTAGATGATGTAAGGAGCTGTTCTGGCATTAAATTTTGGGAAGTGCCATTCTCCAGTGTAAGAAGAATCCATTTACCTGCAGTTGGTTGTGACTGGATGTGTCTCAAGATGCTCCCAGGTCATTCTGCCCTGTAAATGGTTACAGGTGGAAAGAAAAGCCCCGAGGCAATTTGCACTGACTGAACTTTTCCTGAGCTGCCTCCTAGAGCCTACGCAGGAGTAGAAATAGTGGGAATGCATCTCTTACCTGCCTGGAGTGCAAACCTGGGGTGCTGTTTACACAGAAACTGTGTTGTGCTGTACCTAGTTTATCATTGGGGATCACTTGGAGAAGGCTGTTGAGGAAATTGTGGCTTTTTCAGGTGCTGCTATTATATATTTGAATCAACCTGTCAAAATTTATGTGGTATTATAAATACAGCCAACCTGGGATGTTAAAGAGAAAGAAATGCTTGTATTTCTCTTTCCTTCCTCTTCTGCCAAAGACTAAGTCAAAGCACCTACGAAAAGAGCCTTTAGACACTGTTTTGAAAGACACCTAATTCTGCTTACCTTGACTTTGGCTTTTCAATCTCATGTTTTCTGGAATCGCACCAGTCAGGGCTGTGGAGCCCACTGAAAGGAAGGGAGTATCCTTTGGATGGTTCAGACTGAGGCCTCTTTTTGTTTTGAAGCTCTGTTATGCCCAGCACTCTTGTCAGATGGTGCTGCTTACTGCCCTGGCTTCAAAAGAGATGGATGCATGCAGTGCTCCTCCCTCAGTGTGCCTAAATCAAGGGAAAAACTGAACCCGTGATTTTTTACCAGCTGCTGTGAGAGTCCTGTGGCAACGTGCCAGCATCATGGGTTGTTGGTTATTATGAACAAATGAAAAACTGGAGGAATTCCACTTACTTTTTTTTTTAGTGCATTTTGTGTAAGTCCAGGTGGTCCCTGGCTCTTCATTGGCCCTGAGGCTTTATTGTCCTCATTTTAGCAGAAACCAGCCCAGCTCTTGAACAAGAGTGGGTATGAAAGATCTTAACAGAGAAGTCTGAGCTCACAGTGTGAAGTCTAAGAAGATAGAGCACAAAAAAGCAGGTGACTCCCCTGGGGATGTACCGTAGGCCAGTTGCAGAGCTGGGAAGAGCAGCTCCAGTGCAGGCTGGTGCTGCACCCACTGGATCTCGCTGCCTCCCCCTTCTCCCTGCCCAGCAGTGTGCTCTGGGCTTTCCTTCTCCCCCTGGAATAACACCTCTGATGCTATGCATTAGCAAGGAGTTCAGC